>NC_072425.2:39795000-40007500 GCF_028878055.3 Symphalangus syndactylus
TCTGCTAAGTACTAGTATCACTTTTCTAAATAACATTATCAAAACATGCTAACCCCAGCCCCAACTTATAAATCTTCTCTGGCTCCATTCAGGATATATTCTAAACATTTTGGCATGACATTGAAGCCTCTTCACACCTTTTTTTCTTTTTCTTTCTTTCTGTTTTTTTTTTTGGAGATGGAGTTTCGCTCTGTCACCCAGGCTAGAGTGCAGTGGCGCGATCTTGGCTCACTGCAACCTCCACCTCCCGGGTTCAAGCAATTCTTCTGCCTCAGCCTGTCAAGTAGCTGGGATTACAGGCATGCGCCACCACGCCCAGCTAATTTTTTTGTATTTTTAGTAGAGATGAGGTTTCATCATATTGGCCGGCCGGTCTTGAACTCCTGACCTTGTGATCTGCCCACCTTGGCCTCCTAAAGTGCTGGGATTACAGGCATGAGCCACTGTACCCAGCCCTTTCACCACTCTTTTTCTAATCTCACCTCCTGACATTGTCCTCTGTGTACCCTGTCCTCCAAATAACGTGGCTTTGCTTTTTTTGTCCCCTAACATATCATGCTTTCATGTGACCTTTGACATGCTGACCACTGTCTTGTTTTGCAAGATAAAAAATGAGGTTCTAGTTCTCAAATAACAAACACCTATGTACCCATGAACAAAGGTGTTTGATGTTTGAGATTTTGAAGTGCCCCTTCCACAGCTCTTGCCCTTCTGAGATTCTTGCTGGCATTTGAATTTGTTCCTCCCAAAGGAAATTGTTAACATGGTATTTAAATTTTTTTTTTTTCTGGAGACAGAGTCTCACTCTGCAGTCCAGGCTGGAGTGCAGTGGTATGATCTTGGCTCAGTGCAACCTCCGCTTCTTGGGTTCAAATGATTCTTGTGCCTCAGCCTCCCAAGTAGTTGGGATTACAGGCATGTGTCACCATGACCAGCTAATTTTTTTGTATTTTTGGTGGAGATGGGATTTCGCCCTGTTGGTCGGACTGGTCTTGAACTCCTGACCTCATGATCCACCCACCTCGGCCTCACAAACTGCTGGGATTATAGGCATGAGCCACTGTGCCCGGTCGGTATTTAACTTTTTGAGCAATCTCCTTAGAGTTTCTCTGTTCAAAAGGGATCCATTTGCCATGGTAATGGTGTTGTCTCCGTAGACATACTGGCAGTATAAAGTTTCTAACTCTTCTGTAGGACTTTGGGTGTCCCTGAGGCAGAAATGATGTGTTACTCATCTTTTTATATATCCCCAGTGCCTGGCACATATGAAATACTCAGTGTTTGTTTGAATTGCATCTAAATTAGTATCGAGACTAGGGAGTAGGATCTGGAGAAGGCACAAATGTTGCCAACCAATTGCAGAGAAAGCTGCCAAACATATAATCTATGAGCTGGGAGGCTGGGGTCACCCCATTCCCTGCAGTGAGGGCCTCCAAGCCTGTCAGATGTCAGTTGCATCTGCAAAACTAGGAGTTCAGGTGGAAGGTTGGATTTTTCTTCATTAAACTTGTCATTCCCTAAGGTGGGGCTCTGACAGAAGCCCAGTGAGATGTCAAGCTAAGACAGCTGTTGCCAAACCTGGTGGAGGCATTTCAGACAGCTGGGGATACAGCTGCTGCCCCAGACTTCATTTGCAACAGCCTTTTCTTCTTTAAGGAGGTCAAAATGCTTAACAAATACATAGCAACAGTAAAGCAGCTATGGTATGATGCAGACAGAATTGGATCTGAGTCAGATCACATGGATCAAGTATCAACTCTACTTCTTATTAACTGTGTGACTTTGAGCAAGTTATGCTACCCCTTTGAGCCTCATTTTCCATACTCATAATACTGACTGCTGTGAAGACTGAATGAGGTAATGTATATGGAAATGTTTTATAAACTGTAGAGCACTGCTCAACTATTAGGTATAATTGGAATACATTAAAATTACATTTAGTCCTCATCTCTCACACACGCACATATACACACAGAGTATAGAATAGTGTAATCATTAATTACATGTCAACTTGACTGGGTCATAGGATAGCCAGGTGTTCGGTCAAACATTATTTTGGGCATGTCTGTGAGAGTGTTTTTGGATGAGATTTACATTTGACATAATCCCAGCTATTCAGGAAACTGAAGCAGGAGGATTGCTTGGGGCCAGGAGTTCAAGACTAGCCTAGGCAACATAGTGAGATCCTGTCTCTAAAAAAATAATAAAATTATTTGGGCTTGGTGGCATGTGCCTCTGTAGCCCCAGCTACTCAGGAGGCTAAGGTGGGAGAATCACTTGAGCCCAGGAGTTCAAGGCTGCAGTGAACTATGATCATGCCGCTTGCACTCTAGCCTGGGTAACAGAGTGAGATCTGATTTCTAAAAAAAAAGAAAAAGCAGATTGCCATCCCTAATTTGCTGGGCCTTACCTAATCAATTGAAGACCTGAATAGGACAAACGGTCTGAAGAAGTGGGAGCTCCTCCTACCTGGCTGTTTGAGCTGGAACATAAGTCTTTTCCTGTCTTCGGGCTTGAATTGAAAAATCAGCTCTTCTTGGGTCTTGAGCCTGCTGGCTTTTGGATTGGTATCTACACCACTGACTCTCCTAGTTCTCAGGCCTTCAGACTCAGACAGATACTTAAACCATTGACTCTCCTTGTTCTCAGTGTTTTGGACTTGGATTGGGACTATACCATCGGCTCATCTGCGTCTCCAGCTTGTGGACTGCAGATTTTGGGGCCCTCAGCCCCCATAATTCTGTGAGCCGATTCCTTATAATTATCTATCTATCTATCTATCTATCTATCTATCTATCTATCTATCTATACTATCTATCAACTATCTGATATGGTTTGGCTGTGTTCCTACCCAAATTTCATCTTGAATTGTAGTTCCCATAATCCCCAAGTGTCATGGGAGAGACCCAGTAGGAGATAATTTAATCATGTGGGCGATTACCCTCAGGCTGTTCTTGCGACAGTGAGTGAGTTCTCACAAGATCCAATGGTTTTATAACGGGCTTTTCCCACTTTTGCTTAGCACTTCTCGTTGTTGCTGCCATGTGAAGAAGGATGTGTTTGCTTCCCCTTCCACCATGATTTTAAGTTTCCTGAGGCATCCCCAGCCCTTTGGAACTGTGAGTCAATTAAACCTCTTTCCTTTATAAACTACCCAGTCTTGGTTATGTCCTTATAGCAACGTGAGAACAGCCTAATACACTATGTCCTGTTGGTTCTGTTTCTCTGGAGACCCCTGACTAATGCAAATGGTCAAATTGACTCAAATTTGCTTATTGTCTATTATATGCCCAGCTCTCCACTGGGAACTGTGATCAATGCATAAGTTAATATAAGTCATATTTTCCTGATATTAAGAAATTTATAGTTGATTTGGGAGATGAGATCAATTTATTCCTCGATGCTTGTGTTTCTGTAGAGGGGAAGACATTTCTACTCCACAATCATGTAGAGCATTTTTTGTGTTTCTTTACTTATTATTCCCAAGGGATGAGAAGGAACTTCTATGATTAGTGATCTTGGGCAAAAGTGTTGCTGTGATGAGCATGGTGGCTGAGCACCTGTTGGTTTCTCAGTTCCTAAACTAATAGATAATTGAGAATCATGCATTCTGTATTCTTTGCCACAAAGTAAGCCTTTGCGTCAGATGGCATTGTAAAAGAATGATGGTTGTCCAGATCTTTCTGTGACTATATTGGTAGGTTAAGTTCTGGAGAAAAGTATTGGGAGGTGCATTGTACTTTGGCATTTAATACCAGTTCTTATTCTTCATCTCATCCTAAGATATGTTTATTTCTTTAAATCTTTACCATCCTAATCTCCTTCCATTTTGGGGGAAGCACCAAGGTACAGATCAACCCTACAAAAAAGAAGGGTATCATGTTTTATGAGCTGCTTCATGATTGGCAAATCCACCACTGCCCACAGTGGAGCTGATCTTTCTCATTATTTTGTAGAGGAATATTAATGTCTTTCATTAGTCACTTCCTGCTTTCAAAATTTTGCCTCTTGTCAAGCTTGCCAGAAATAATACATTGGGTCCATTAGAGAACCACATGCTACCTGATGGCCACTACCAAGATTACCCAAAGACAGTGAAAGCCTTGAATTTGCTTGTGTGGGCATAAATAAAGTTCTATCCTCTTCTTCTTCTTTTTTTTTTTTTTTTAGACAGAGTCTCACTGCAACCTCTGTTTCCCAGGTTCAAGCAGTTCTTGTGCCTTAGCCTCCCAAGTTGCTGGGATTACAGGTGCACACCACCACATATGGCTAATTTTTGTATTTTTAGTAGAGATGAGGTTTCACCATGTTGGCCAGGCTGGTCTCAAACTCCTGACCTCAAGTGATCCGCCCACCTTGGCCTCCCAATGTGCCAGGATTACAGGCTTGAGCCACTATGCCTGGCTGGCTCTATCCTCTTGCCCTGTGGTCTGGGATGGAGTAGAGGGAGTGAAGTGGTGGGGAGGGAAGTTTCATTCTTTATTTTTCCAGAATAGCTTTGTTTGGATTATTTTATTCTTCTAATTTTTAGAGTCTTGGCTTTCATTTAAAAATTAACGTTTAAGGGACAGGTAGAAAGTGTATCCATCTGGGTAGCAGTGGGGAAGGTAATGGACATTCTAAATAAGGGATTCTGGATGACATTTTTCTTCTCTAATATTTTCCAACACTTCTGGCTCCCACCATGGCCATTGTTTTATATTTGTTGGTTTCTCCAACATTGTCCAACCTACCTTCTTTGAGCAATAAATCCCACTCCCTGGCCACAGGAATGGATACATGATGCTTGTTAGTTAATTTAGCTAACAAGCATCCACGCTTCTGGGCATAGTGATTGACCTGAGGGGTAGGAACATATTCAAGCCAGGCCAATGAGGGATTTAAATTTTTTCAACATTTACAAAATATTATATTATTTATATGAATATTAAATTTCCTTTAAAACTTAAAATTATGGTATGTATAAAATACAAAATGATAGTACATGTGCAGTTTAAAGAGTAACATGAAATGAATACTCACACCCACACCATCTAGGTTAAGAAACAGAATATTAGTGATTAGTAGTAACTTGGAGTTTTATGAATTTGATGTCCCATTTGATGTCCTTTTCTCAATTATGTCCCTCTTCCTGCTATATGTAAGCTCTAAAATACAAAAAAAAGTATATATGTTGTTGAATAAACATTTAAACAACATGCATAACATAATAAACACCAAATTCAAGACAGTGGTTATCTCTCTGAAGGAAGGGGAATGGGTTTTGGTTGGAGTATACGGTGTCAGCTGCATTTGTAAGGTTTTTTGTATGTTTTGTTTTGTTTTGTTTTGTTTGTTTGTTTTTGAGATGGAGTCTTGCTCTGTCGCCCAGGCTGGAGTGCAGTGGTGTGATTTCGGCTCACTGCAACATCCGCCTCCCAGGTTCAAGCAATTCTCTGCCTCAGCCTCCTGAGTAGCTGGGATTACAGGCGCCCGCCACCACACCTGGCTAATTTTTGTATTTTTAGTAGAGATGGGGTTTCACCATCTTGGCCTTGAACTCCTGACCTCGTGATCCACCCAACTCGGTCTCCCAAAGTGCTGGGATTACAGGCATGAGCCACCGTGCCCGGTCTGGCTTGGTTTATTTTGAGACAGAGTCCCACTCTGTCGCCCAGGCTGGAGTGCAGTGGCACGATCTTGGCTCACTACAACCTCCGCCTCCCAGGTTCAACCAATTCTCGTGCCTCCCCGTCTCAAGTAGCTGGTACCATAGGCATGTGCCACCACACCTGGCTAATTTTTGTATTTGTAGTAGAAATGGGGTTTCATCATGTTGGCCAGGCTGTCTCGAGCTCCTGACCTCAAGTGATCCTCTCGCCTTGGCCTCCCAAAGTGCTGGGATTCCAGGCATGAGCCACCATGCACAGCCAGGTTTTATTTTTTTTTAAATGATGTCAGAGAAATGGGGAAAAATGCTTAGATCTAACTAGATATTTATTATATTATTCCCAGAGGGCATAAAGGTAAAATGGCACAATGGATGAACTGCACACATTCAGGGGCCAGACTGGTTTAGATTCAGTTTTGACTGAGTAAACTGCTGTAGAAATTGCATAATTTACTTAGTCTCTCTGTGACTCAGTTTTTCTCAACTATAAAATAGAGATCATAATAATACTTACTGACAGTATTGTGAAGATTGCATTACTTAGTTTTTGTAAAGTAGTGGAATAATGTTTGGTATATAATAAGCACTTGATAAGTATTAATTATTTTTAGTAGTAGTTTTACATATTTCATAAGCTTTTCTCAAGAAAGTGAAAGCATGTATACACCCAATCCCAAAACTATAGATCCACAATCATTTATTTGAAGCTCTTGGGGAAGATAAGTTTCATAATTCAGAATTTTGGGTTGTATATTATACAACAACACTAGTGGGGTATGGGGAAAACCTCCCTAATGAAACACATTATTTTTGCATTGAAAATTATGAATACTCACTAAGTGGGATAAATAAAGACTCCAAATAGCTTCATGTCAGTTCAGGTCAGGTTTTACCACCAGATGAATTTGCTGTAAATGTACCAAAAACATTCAGTTTTCAGAATGTTTTGGATCTAAAATTGCATATAAGGGATTGTAGATCTGTGCTTTAATGCATCTACCTGATGAATACTAGTTTGTCCTTAAAAAGAATGAGATAGATCTATATATACTGAAATGGAAAGGTATATTGTTAAGTAATAATACTATGTATGTTACAGTATTTGGCAACTGACCGAACAGTACATATTGCCTTATCTTTGTTATATTTATAAAAAGAGACATCTGTATTTTCATACATATACATGATAAATGTATTGAAAATAGACTGGAAAGATACCTGCCAAACAGTTGAGAGTGGTCACCTCCGGAGAGGGGATGGGGAAGGCTAAAGGTGAGCTGCCACCTTTTTCTCTGTACACTTCTGAATTTGTCTTCTATGAAAAGGTGTTCACACATATCTAGGTAACCAGGTGTGGTGGCTCACGCCTGTAATCCCTGCACTTTGGGAGGCCGAGGCGGGATCACAAGGTCAGGAGTTCGAGACCAGCCTGGTCAATATGTTGAAACCCCATCTCAACTAAAAATACAAAAAAATTAGCCGGATGTGGTGGCGGGCACCTGTAGTCCCAGCTACTCAAGAGGCTGAGGCAGGAGAATTGCTTGAACCCAGGAGGCGGAGGTTGCAGTGAGCCAAGATCACGCCACTGCACTCCAGCCTGGGCGACAGAGCAAGACTCCGTCTCCAAAAAGAAAAAAAAACTGCTTAGAAAATGAAATCAGGGAAGTGTTGTGGAGAGCCTGAGAAGTCTGTATTTAAATCAATAAACTTGAGGAGCTATGGATATGTTTGAACTAAGTAGTAACAGCAGGCTCAGGAGAAAAGTAGGTTGGAACAATATGGTTTGGATTTACCTGTGGAAAGAAGCGATATTGAGGATCAGTCTGAGTAAATTTTCCACTTGAGTTCCAGCTTCAGAATCAGCATAGTAATGCTCTGAATTATTTCCCCAGTGTGTGCAACTCATGAAGTACCCAGGAGGTGCTCTGTGGTAACAACAGAAATGAACCTAAAGGGCTTCTTAGCCTCTACCAGAGACCAGGAATGTTTCTATGTCTCAGAAGGCAAGAGAAGAGAGGATTTCACTGAGGAACAGCAGGGTCAAGCGGGGCTTCCATTTTTGCCTCTGCCCAGTATATTCTCCATGCGGCAGTCAGGGGCATCTTTTAAAAGCACAAGCCTGGTTGTGCTAGTACTTCAGTGGCTTCCATAAAATCTTCCTAAGTAGAGCTGGTGAGAAAGGACCCTTGGTTCCCTTCTGGTTGTAAGCCTAGAGTTCCTTGGGGTCATTTTTTCCTTCCATTCTCCTGCTGGAAAAAGGTGGCTTGAGAAAGAGATGCTGACAAAGCAGAGAGCAGTAGAGATGGAAGACAGAAAGGGAGGGCTAAGAGTATGTGAGTCCCTAAATGCAGTCTTACCTTGAGGCCCAGCTGGCTATCATTCTTTCTGAATTTGGCTACCATGTTTTTGCCCATGCTAGTTTGAGTTGGATTTTTTTTTCACTTGGAACCCAAAGACTCCTGAATAAAGCCCTCCTCTTCAGTGCTGGATTCCCTAGAACATTTAACTGGGACTCAGATTTGATCTGTGTTAGCAGTACACTTGAATTGTTGTACTGGTGAGGTTGATGAGCCTAACAGTCTCTAGTCTCTGCCTTATGCAAACAAAGAATGCTACATAGCTGAAGGGAAAGGAGTGGGAGTGACTCCAGGAGTCATCACGTTTAAATCTGAATAGGTGTTGGCTGGGCGCACTGGCTCACGCCTGTAATCCCAGCACTTTGGGAGGCAGAGGTGGGTGGATCACCTGAGGTCAGTAGTTCGAGACCAGCCTGATCAATAGGGTGAAACCCCGTCTCTACTAAAAATACAAAAAATAGTTGGGCATGGTGGCTCATGCCTGTAATCCCAGCTACTTGGGAGGCTGAAGCAGGAGAATCACTTGAACCGGGGAGGCAGAGGTTGCAGTGAGCTGAGATGGTGCCACTGCACTCCAGCCTCTGTCTTAACAAAAACAACAACAAAAAAAGTCCAGTATAAAGATCTTTCTTATTTTACTGTATTTTTTCTTTCTTTTTTTTTTTTTTGAGATGGAGTGTCGCTCTGTCGCCCAGGCTGGAGTGCAGTGGCGCGATCTCAGCTCACTGCAAGCTCCGCCTTCCGGGTTCACACCATTCTCCTGCCCCAGCCTCCCGAGTAGCTGGGACTATAGGCACCCACCACCATGCCCATTTTTTTGTATTTTTGGTAGAGACGGGGTTTCTTCGTGTTAGCCAGGATGGTCTCCATCTCTTGACCTCGTGATCCGCCCACCTCGGCCTCCCAAAGTGCTGGGATTACAGGTGTGAGCCACTGCGCCCGGCCATTTCACTGTATTTTTTCAAAGTCTCTTGTTGGTAGTGATCTGATTCTTATCAAACTTTTTCATTGTTAACTCTACTAGTACTATTCAATTTGAATACACTCAAAACAGAGGCCACTCAATTTTAAAAGAGGAAAACTTCTAGTTCTCAAAATTCCATTTTAATTTATGGTGGTTTGTTGTATTGTTCTTGTCTTTGCGTTATGCTCATTCTTAAGAAACTGTTCGTCTGGGTTTCTAGGTCAGAATTTTACATTTAGAGCAAATGGTCTTTATGCACATTTACATTTACTGTATTATCTGTTGAAGATGAACTATACGAAGATTTTCAAAGGATTGAGGGTAAATTTTACTCAGTTTAAAGGTCAGAGGTTTACAATCATATGCTAACCTATAGTGCATTTATAACTTTAATATCATCGTGTGTGTGTGTGTGTGTGTGTGTGTAAAATCACTGCATAGGGTCACCTTATGATAATTAGAATTTCTCTATTTCTGGTAGTTGTACTGTCTGAGTAATTCAAGCTGTGATTCTTTATTTTTCCCAAATTTGATATATAGATTTTGGTACTTATTTATTGCTGCTCACTATAGAAGTCCTGCATATTTAAGTAATACCTTGGTGCCAAGATTTTGGGAGCCTCTAGATCATTTGGGAACTTTTGCAATTCTTATGAGCAGGTGTTAACAACCTGTCACAAGATGCCAACATCCTATATGAAGGTAAAATAATCAGGTGAGACCCTGGATGTGAAGCTCTAATTTGTGGATGAGTGTGTGTGTGTGTGTGTGTGTGTGTGTGTGTGTGTGTATGTGTGTGGTGTCCAGGGAGGCCACAGCTAGTAAGGGGAAAGGAAACCCAGAAGTGGTAACAATGTTGATCATTGTGCGGAATGATCTTGTGCAGAAATCTGGCAAGAAAAATATGACTGTAGCCTTTATTGACCTGTTATTGGCCTGTCACTCTAAGTAGCATGAGTTCAGTTGAGACACTGCATTATTGATGCTCCTGCAAAACTTGCATTTTAATGCCCCTCAAGAATTCAGGATTGATAGAAATACTGTTATAGCCTAATCAACTGAAACTGTAGATAAAAATAGATGACTGCATCCTGGAACAGGAGGGTAAATGTCCTCCTGGGTGCTGATGAAATGGTTTTAGTGTCATGGCCCAAGAATGTCCCCAGTAATTGGTTCTGAGTAATTAACCATTGTCAGTACTTTTAATGCAAAGTCTTCCAAAGATAATATCATAATTATTGGCAGATATTTCCCCAAATTCATTTGACTTAAATAACAAAATCCACCACAAAACAACAATCACAACAAAACAGAACCCAAATCCATCTAACAAGTACAGCCATTCAATTTCCTTGAGAGTCATTCATCCTGTCAAATCCACTGGAAAGCCATAGGATTTATTGATATATTATTGAGAGTTTTAAATAACCATTGGGGTAAATGTTGATATTTGCTTTGGATATTTTTTAGTTCAGAATAATCTCAACCATGCTTTATGGTATATAACTTTGTGCAGAGCGATTCAGCCCACTTCCTGAAGAAAAAAATTAACCTTACCAGCAGATTAATTTCTATGTGGATCCTGGTTAGGCACCTCAATTTTAAAAATAGGGCAACAACATCACTACCTGTGCAAATATGTTCTCACACAGCACTGGAGATGGTTCTTACTGGTTTGTTAGACTGTGTGCACCTTTCTCCACATCCATGTTCACTGATGTCAAGTTACTAGCTTGAAATTGGTTATAGCAGGAGTATTTACACCAGTGATTCTTGATGAGAAAGATTTTGCCCCCTAGGGCACATTTGACAATCTCTAGAGACATATTAATATTTTGTTGTCACAACGGGGGGGTTGCTACTGACATCTAGTGGGTAGAAGCCAGGATGCTGCTCAATATTCTTTAATGTAAAGGCCAGTGCTTCATAAGAATTATCTGGTTCCAGGCCAGGTGCTGTGGCTCACACCTGTAATCCCAGCACTTTGGGAGGCTGAGGTGGGCGGATCACGGGTCAGGAGATCGAGACCATCTTGGCCAACATGGTGAAACCCCGTCTCTACTAAAAATACAAAAATTAGCTGGACGTGGTGGCCTATCCCTGTAATCCTAGCTACTCGGGAGGATGAGGCAGGAGAATCACTTGAACCAGGGAGTCAGAGGTTGCAGTGAGCCGGGATCACACCACTGTACTCCAGCCTGGCAACAGAAAGAGACTCCGTCAAAAAAAGAATTATCTGGCTCCAAACACCAATGGTGTTGAGGTTAAGAAATCCTGATTTATACCATGGAAACTGGCAAACATTATAAGTTTGAACTTCCTTTTGTTTTCTTTCTTTCTTTCTTTCTTCTTTCTTTCTTTCTTTCTTTCTTTCTTTCTTTCTTTCTCTTTCTTTCTTTCTTTCTTCTTTCTTTTAGAATGCCAGTTTATCAGCTTCTAAACCAAAAAGTGAATTCTTAGGACTTCATCACTATAGCATCTGTAATTCTTATTAGAAGCCAGCTGGAGGAATGGATGTTTTTGGAAGACTGAAAGCCATGTTCTCCCTAGGTAATTCATACAGACCATGAATTGGCAAACTTTTTCTATAAAGGGCCAGATAGTAAATATTTTAGTCTTTTCAGACCACATGGTCCCTGTTGCAACTACTTATTTCTGTCGTTATAGTGTGAAGACATCCATAGGACAATATTTAAATGAATGAGCATGGCTGTGCTCCAATAAAACTTTATTTACAAAGCAGGCTGATAGTTCACTGATCCCTGACTTAGACTATTAGTTTAGCCCCATCTCAGACAGTGCTTTCACAGAAGCTTTATTCTGATGCCATGAGCCATCTGCTCAAGCTTTAAAAGCTTCCTTTCCAGCTCTTGCTGACACATTGGGCCAACATGAAAAGATGGGCCAATATCAAAAGGTCCTACAGATGCCAGTCACTTAGATTTGTATTCTCTAATCTTGTCCACGAAGTTTCTGCACAGGATCAAGTTCCTTATTAAATGCCACTGCTGTTATCACCAGTGTTCTTGGGAAAATGGACTGAAACTGCTGATAGAAGCACAGAGGAGACCCCCAAGAGCCTCTAAAGAATCATAGTGGGCGGGGCACAGTGGCTTATGCCTGTAATCACAGCACTTTGGGAGGCAGAGGCGGGCAGATCACCTGAGGTCAGGAGTTCAA
This sequence comes from Symphalangus syndactylus, assembly GCF_028878055.3. NCBI lineage: Eukaryota > Metazoa > Chordata > Mammalia > Primates > Hylobatidae > Symphalangus > Symphalangus syndactylus. Next base: position 39,807,152 of record NC_072425.2, read on the forward strand.
GACCAGCCTGGTCAACATGGCGAAACCCTGTCTCTACTAAACGTACAGAAATTCGCTGGGCATGGTGGCAGATGCTTGTAATCCCAGCTACTCAGAAGGCTGAGGCAGGAGAATCACTTGAACCCGGGAGGTGGAGGTTGCAGTGAGCCGAGATCATACCATTGTACTCTAGCTTGGGCAACCAAGAGTGAAACTCTGTCTCAAAAAAACAAAACAAAACAAAACAGAACAAGAAAGAAAGAAAGAAAGAAAGAAAGAAAGAAAGAAAGAAAGAAAGAAAGAAAGAAAGAAAGAAAGAAAGAAAGAAAAGAAGGAAAGAAAATAAAAAAAAGAATCACGGTGATTCTATGTTTCTTGCATAGAACCTCTGGAGTCCCAAGCAGCCATGGAGGCCACAGTTCTACTTCCGGCCCTAGCCGCGCCCCTACCCGCCTACCCACCATGGCAATGCATGATGGGTCACCACTTCACGTGGGCCACATCCACGGGACCGGAAGCTTCTTCCAGGTGGTGTGTGGCTGCCCCAAATGCGCTTTGAGAACATCCACTCCTCCAATTTATATTGGGGAAATCAATAGGAGTTTTTGTGCCTATCACCTCGTGTAATCGCAAAGATTTGTGCATAAAAGTTATGCCAGGCTGTGCACGGTGGCTCACGCCTGTAATCCCAGCACTTTGGGAGGCCGAGGCGGGTTGGATCACCTGGGATCAGGAGTTCCAGAGCAGTCTGACCAATATGGAGAAACTCCGTCTCTACTAAAAATACAAAAATTAATCAGGTGTGGTGATGTGCACCTGTAGTCTCAGCTACTCTGGAGGCTGAGACAGGAGAATTGCTTGAACCCAGGAGGTGGAGGTTGCAGTGAGCCAAAAGCCTGGGCGACAGAGCGAGACTCTGTCTCAAAAAAAAAAAAAACAAACAAGAAAAAAAAGTTATACTATTTCAGGGTAAGGGGATCACTGTATTTACTCCTCTTTTTAAGTCCAGTGGAAGTTAGGGATGAAAATGCCCAATGTGAGCCATGCCTTTTTAGTCTCATAATTTGTTTCTCCCTGGAAGTCCTTAGCAACAGGCAGGAGACAGCAAAGTTCCCAGTGCACTGTGCTGAGTGGCAGAGGGTAGACCTGTCTCCATAGGAAGTCTGTCAGCCACAGACTGAACAGTTCCGTGGCTTTTGACCATACTTGCAGTGTCTCCCAGAGTTGTGAGCAGAAGCAGAGAGAGGGTTCAGTGCACCAAGCACTTGTAGGATCAGGCTTGTCCTGGCAATCAGGCCATGGCTCTGGTGTCCAGGTGGTGGAGGGCAGGCCTCTCTGCTGTTGTAGCCGGGCTAAGCAAGTATGTTAATCTTCCTTTGTCACTAGGTGGCAGAATATAATTAAGATGTCAGAATTTCTTCCATAATATTGGAAGGCGTTTCTAGTTCCTTCTTAATGACCTCGTTCATTACTTTGCAGTATTTGCTAATGCCATTTAGGACTGAGGCAATGAAATAAAATTTCCTTCTGCAAACATTTTCTATATTTATCCAGGGTGCTACTTTTTCATTTAACCGGCTTGCCTCTTAGGGAGAAGCATCCTTAACATAAAGTACATTCTCTTCCTAATGGCTGCTGTTTGGACAATCCAGACTTCTTATTTTTATGTATTATTTTGTTACTCTTTGTGGGGTAGAAATAAATACTCTCCTGTCACGTGTAAAATTTCAAATAAGTTTATTATAATGCATAATGTGATAATCCATTTTATAAAATAAAACTCCATGAGTCCACATTGATAATAGCTTTATTGATTTTCCTAACTATAAAGGCAATAGATGCTCATTTAAAAAATTCTGAAAATACAGAAAAGTATAAAAAAGAAAAAATAATAACCAGTAATCCCACTATTCAAAGAGACCAAGCAGAAGGATGATAGAGTACCCCTGAATAATTGATCTTATCAAGTTGATGAAGCAAAATTCTAAAAAAAAAATCACATGGGTAAATATATGCCTCATAAAATATAATCCTTGGCTACCTGAAGGCCTGGGTCAGCACTTAAAACTTTTTTTTTTTTTTTTTTAGATGGAGTCTCACTCTGTTGCCCAGGCTGAGTGCAGTGGCATGATCTTGGCCCACTGTGACCTCCGCCTCCTGGGTTCAAGCGATTCTCCTGCCTCAGCCTCCCGAGTAGCTGGGATTACAGGCATGAGCCACCACACCCAGCTAATTTTTTATTTTTAGTAGAGACGGGGTTTCACCAGCTTGGCCAGGCTGGTCTCGAATTCCTGACCTCAGGTGATCTGCCCACCTCGGCCTCCCAAAGTGCTGGGATTACAGGCGTGAGCCACCGGGCCCCGCGAAAACTATTTTTTATTAACATTTTATTATGAAAAATGTAAAGCATATACAAAAAAGTAGGAAGAACTTTATAACAAAACTGATGTATCCACACCCAGCTTCAAAAATTACCAATACGTGGCGAATCTTGTTTCATCAATGCATGCTGACTTTTCTCCTCTCTAGTCTAGATGATGATTACTATTATTATTTGACATAGGGTCTCACTCTGTCTCCCAGGCTGGAGTGCAGTGGTACAATCATGGCTGGCTGCAGCCTCGACCTCACCAGGCTTAAGCCATCCTCCCACCTCAGCCTCCTGAGTAGCGGGGACTACAGGCAGATGCCACCACACTTGGCTCATTTTTAAGTTTTTCCTAGAGACAGGCTGTCACAACTTTTCCCAGGTCTAGCCTCAAGCAATCCTCTCTCCTTGACCTCCCAAGGTGCTGGGGTTATAGGCGTGAGCTATCGTGCCTGGTCCTGGGCTAGATTATTTTGAAAGAAATCCCAGACATTGTTTCTCTTAACTTACACATATTTTATCCGTATTTCTAAAATAAGTTCTATAGAATCTGTGCAGTTTTGATGACTAACACATTAAATAATACAATATATTCCTGTGAATCCTACTAAGGACTTACACAGTTGCCCACAGAAATGCAGCTTTGTAGGGGGTGTGGGTGATCTGACTGGAGTGGGCCAGATCTCTTGCCTGTGGAGTTGGAGATTTACTCTGCTGGGGAAAATACATCTCTGACCCAGTGTGTATCTCCCTTCAGCCTTCAGATGAGTGTATGCAAGAGTTTCAGTGAACAGACAGCAACAGACCAGAAGTATAGATAGCATATACCAGCTGAGAGTCTCCTCCAATGCCAGTCTTTCACATGCCCCCTGGTCCATTTTCAGTCACCAGAGGAGCGGAGAGTCTTCAGCTGAATCTCCTGTGCTGGAGGTCTTTCTCTTCTGGGGTCTTAGTATCGTGCTCCATTTCTTGCTTTTCCAGGAATGGGCTAAACTCCCACCATTTCCTCAGCTGAATGTTCACCTTCCTCATTTCCCCCTGAGTAGCAGCAGCCTGCAGTACCCCTTTTACCCTTTTGCCTTAGCTGGGTTAGGTACACCTTTTCTGCAAGGGTTGCTGTATTTTCCTCCCTCCTCCTTTCCTCTCCAAGCTCCCACTATTACACGAAGGTCCTAGTCAGTTTCATTTTCCAGAGTGCTAATGCCACAAAATTTGAAATGTGGTATTAGCCTGGTTGGTCCTGCTTCTTCTCTTTTCCCACTTCTACTTCCCCATGTACTGGATGCTTGCTACGTGTCCAGGACTGCATCCTGTGCTGGGGATAAAAGAATGAAAGAAACAGAACCCTGCCTGGAAGAGCTTGCAGACTGGCTGGAGGATCTAGGTGAACAAGAGAGGGAACATAAATAAAGGCAGTGAAACATAATATGTGCCAGAAAACATGATGACATCAACAGTGATGACTAATGTTATTAGTGCGAACTATTATTACCAACAACTAACATTTAATTGTACGGCTACTGTGTATGAGATGCTGTAACTCACTCCTTGTTTACTGTATTTTTAAATATTTTTGTTTCCTTTTGCTATAAAATTTTTACATGTTTGTTTTAAATTTATTTACTTAATTGTAGGTAACTTTTTAAGCCACTTTAAATCCATTTGGAAACAAAGAGAGGAATAAAAGGTAGGCCAGGCGTGGTGGCTCACACCTGTAATACCAGCACTTTGGAAGGCTGAGGTGGGTGGATCAGTTGAGGCCAGGAGTTCAAGACCAGCCTGGCCAACAGGGCGAAATCCCATCTCTATCAAAAATACAAAAAATTAGCTGGCCACAGTGGTGTGTGCCTATAATCCCACCTGCTTGGGAGGCTGAGGCACAAGAATCACTTGAACCCAAGAGGCGGAGGTTGCACTGAGCCGAGATCATACCATTGCACTCCAGCCTGGGTGACAGAGTGATACTGTGTCCCCCCACCCCCAAAAAGGGTAAGCTCACTCTGCTTGGGGGAGTCAGAAAAGACTTGCTCAGAACAAGCATTTTCTTTTTGTATTTATTTTAATTTTGAATCTGGTTATACATTCATATAGTTCAAATATATAACATAAAAATTATAAACATATATACACATACACATATATATACACATATGCATACACACATACACACATATATATGCATTTATACACACACACACACATATATATATCCCTATTACCCTTTTGTCCATCTCCACATTCTCCAAAGGTAACTACTGCTATTAGTTTCTTGTGTGTCCTTCCAGAATTTCTGTGTGCATACATGAGCAAACATAAATAAGTTTCTTTCTTCCTCCCCAAAGGTAGCATAATATACTTACTGATATGTAGTTTGCTTTTTTAAAAAACATTTTATCATTTAATGGTTAATAAAATGGACTCTGGATTAGAATGCCTACATTCAAATCCCAGTTCTGTAATTTACTAGCTGCATGAACTTGGCAAGTTATTTAACTTCTTTGTGCCTTAATGTCTATTTCTGTATGTGAGGTCTTCAAAATCTTGCAACTTTATTATAGACTAAACTTTATCATGTACTTTATGCATATATATGATGCAACTTTATCTTATACTGAAATCTCTTATGGACATTCTATTCTGTTCTATTGGTCTATCTAGTCATATACCTATAACACAGTTTTAATTTTTGAGGTTTTACATCATGTTTGCTATCTGATAGGGCTGGACCCCAGAAGGGGATTCGAAAGATGAATTGAATTTGAAAGATAAATGGAATCCTCTCGGCAGAGATGATGACATCAACAGTGACGACTAATGTTATTAGTACAAACTGTTACTACCAACAACTAACATTTAATTGTATGTCTACCATGTATGAGATGCTGTAACTCACTCCTTGTTTACTGTATTTTTTTTTTTTTTTTGAGACGGAGTCTCGCTCTGTCACCCAGGCTGGAATGCAGTGGCGCAATCCCAGCTCACTGCAAGCTCCGCCTCCCGGGCTCATGCCATTCTCCTGCCTCAGCCTCCTGAGTCGCTGGGACTACAGGCGCCCACCACTACGCCTGGCTATTTTTTTGTATTTTTTAGTAGAGACGGGGTTTCACCATGTTAGCCAGGATGGTCTCGATCTCCTGACCTCGTGATCCGCCCGCCTTGGCCTCTCAAAGTGCTGGGATTACAGGTGTGAGCCACTGTGCCCGGCCTGTTTACTGTATTTTTAAATATTTTTGTTTCTCTTTTGCTGTAAAATTTTTACATGTTTATTTTAAATTTATTTACTTAATTGTAGGTAACTTTTTAAGCCACTTTAAATCCTTCTGGAAACAGAGAGGAATAAATAGAAAAAAAAACCAGGAACTGTATCAGGTGCTTTGCATAATAAATCTCTAATCCTTGTAATAACCTGTCTTAGTCTGTTTGGGCTGCTATAACAAAATACCTTAGACTGGGTAATTTATAAACAATAGAAACTTATTGCTCACAGATCTGGCAGCTCAGAAGTCCAGTAACTAGGCATCAGCAGATTCACTGGTGAGGGTCTGTTTCTCGTAGATAGCACCTGCTATGTGTTCTCACGTGGCAGAAAGGGCAAACAAGCTCTCTTGCTTTTTAAAATAAGGGCACAATCCATTCATCAGAGCTACACCCTCATAACTTAATCACCTCCCATAGGCCTCACCTCTTACTATTACTACATTAGGAATTGTTTCAACATCAATTTTAGGAGGACACAAACATTCAGACCTTAGCACAATCCTACAAGGTAGATGGCATTATCCTCCTTTTACAAGTGAAGATACTGATGCTTATAGAGGTCAAGTAATTTTCTCAAGACTGTAGAGCAAAAAAATGTAAAGTCAAGATTCAAACCAAGGTCTGCTGATAATACACTGTCTGTGGTTCCTGGTACTTATTTAAACAATACTGAATGAGGTTCTTCATTAAGGTCCTTATAAAGATAGTAGAAAAAAAATACCTGAAAAAGAAATAGAATGGCTGGGCCTGGTGGCTCATGCCTGTAATCCCAGCACTTTGGGAGGTGGAGGTGGGCAGATCACTTGAGGTCAGGAGTTTGAGACCAGCCTGGCCAACATGGTGAAACTCCATCTCTACTAAAAATATAAAAATTAGCGCGGCGTGGTGGCAGGTGCCTGTAATCCCAGCTACTTGGGAAGTGGAGGCCGGAAAATCACTTGAACCTGGGAGGTGGAGTTTGCAGTGAGCCGAGATTGTGCCACTGCACTCCAGCCTGGGTGACAGAGCGAGACTCGGTCTCAAAAAAAAAAAAAATTAAAAAAAAGAAAAAAAAAAGAAAAAAGAATGCATGATAGGGAATAATTATATACAGTTTTCCTAATAGTGAACAGATATATATACTAAATATATACTATGTCAAAGCATCATTACCATGTGATTTAGGTGTTAACCACTGTGCTAGGTGTCGACGATACAATGATAAATGGGATCTGCCCCCTACCCCTTAACTCCTCCTCTGAGAGTTAGCTAGCAGATCTTTTTGGCCTAGATTCTCCATCTGTTGCACCCTAGGAATCATCTAGTCTGTTTCTTCATCCTAAGCAGCTTTATGCCAGCCCTTTTTTGTTTCAAAGTTGTTAATGCATTTATGATTAACCAGTAGTGGCTTCTTGAAGTGCTGTTTTAAAAAGTATACGGTTATATCTGGAGTCAGTGGCAAAAAATGCAGTGATTAGTCATGCCTTCCATGGGGGCAGGCGGGAGAAATGAAGGCAAACAGAACATCTATTTGTCATACCTGAACTAGTTGTCCAGAATGATCAGTTTCTGTCTGCAACTGTTACAAATGATCATTTTATTGCTGGAACTCACCATTTCTTAAATCAGTGTATAAACTATTCCCCTCTTGGGAAGTCCTAGAGTAAAAGAATCCATTTAACTTGGTTTTCACAGTATCACAAACATATTTTTTTGTCCAAGGAACCTGTCTCTTCTTCATTGCTAATTATAAAACACATACCAATGCTGGAGGTGTCACTCTGTTCCAGGTCTGTAGATGTGTTCACCATCACTGCTCATGAATGCTCTTGATTTCCCAGTGTTGTCATAGTGACTTTTGTTGAGGTGGGAAACCCCCGGGCTGAATGCTACCCTGTTCTATGGAGACCCTTATTTAATAGCTTCTCCCTCTATTATGCCATTTAAAATTTCACTTCCTGTCACAGCTGGAGTTAAAAATGCTTACTAGTTGCCTGTCTGGAGTTTTCCTCTTTAAAATTTTCAAGGCCACACACAAGTGAGTTCTTGCATTTCTGAGGTGTATTAGAGGTAGTTTTGTTTATTCTATTTGTTGGCTGAAAGCCATGCTCATCGATGAAATTTTCTCTCTAAGAAGTTAATCCTTAAATGTCTTTTACTTCTTGGGAAATGCATTTGGACGGCTGAGGAGGTTTCTATTCTCTTGTGGCTACCTGTCTGGCCACAGAAGGTGGAGAGAAAATGGAGGTTGTGCTATATCTTGGTGTAGTCTTGGAAAAAGTATTGCATTTAAAGTCACTAGTGGCCGGGCACGGTGGCTCATGCCTGTAATCCCAGCACTTCGGGAGCCCGAGGTGGGCAGATCACTTGAGGTCAGGGGTTCGAGACCAGCCTGGCTAACATGGTGAAACCCCGTCTCTACTAAAAATACAGAAATTAGCTGGGCTTAGTGGTGCGAGCCTGTAATCCCAGCTACTCGGGAGGCTGAGGCAGGAGGATCACTTGAACTTGGGAGGCAGAGGTTATAGTGAGCTGAGATCATACCACTTGCACTCCAGCCTGGGTGACAGCGAGACTCAGTTGAAAAAAAAAAAAAGTCGCTAGCTCTGGATGTAAGTCCTGGTACCATTGCTTAGTTGCTATGCAGTCTTGAGCCAATTAACTAAACTGAATGTCATTTGACTCAAATATAATATAAAACGAAGATTATTATAATATGGAGTTGTTGAGAGGAATAAATGGGATGGTATAGGAAAGCACCTTTGCAAAAGCATTATTGTTAGATGTGGTTTGCATTTTTCCTTGTTGGTTTCTCTATTATTCTTGTCTTAACCAGATGCAGTGTGTATGTGGAATACAGTCTTTCCTGCAGCATCCAGATGTGCTTTTTATGAAAAGCTGGTAGACCAAACACCTGATACTAAATCCAACTTGGTTTTGGTAGTGGGACTCGTCTTGTTTTTCCTTCACTGCTCTTCTTGTTCATCACGTAGATTTTCAGCACAGTATTGATCATCATTTATAAATTACACCTTAATTGTAATGTCTTTTAACATGTTTGTGAAGAAAAAGACGTGCTCTCTCTCCCACAAAACTTTATTATTTTTTATTTTATAAATTAAAAAATATTTTTAGAGACAAGTTCTCACTAAGTCACACAGGCTGGCCTGGAACTCCTGGGGTCAAGGAATCCTCCTGCTGCAGGCTCCTGAGTAGCTGAGATATGGATGTGCACCACCATACCCACCTCACAAACCTTAAAAAAAAAATTTAGTTGAGTGAATGCAGCAGCTAGCTCATGTTCTGGGAGAAATGGGAGCCTAAGAAGGAAAAGACAGAATGTTAGAAGAGAATTACCGGCCAGGTGCGGTGGCGCACGCCTGTGATCCTAGCACTTTGGGAGGCTGAGGTGGGTGGATCACCTGAGGTCAGGAGTTCGAGACCAGCCTGGCCAACATGGCAAAACCCTATCTCTACTAAAAATACAAAAATTAGCTGGGCGTGGTGGCAGGCATCTGTAATCCCAGATACTTGGGAGGCTGAGGCATGAGAATCCCTTGAGCCTGGGAGGTGGAGGTTGCAGTGAGCCAAGATCACGCCACTGTACTCTAGCCTGGGGAGTAGAGCAAGACTGTCTCCAAAAAAAATAAAAATTAAAAAAAATAAATTAGTCAGGTGTGATGGTGCATGCTTGTAATCTCAGGCACTCAGGGGGCTGAAGCACAAGGATCACTTGAACTCAGGAGGCAGAGGTTGCAGTGAGCCAAGTTTGCACCACTGTACTCCAACCTGGGTGACAGAGTGAGACTCTGTCTCAAAAAAAGAAAAAAAAAAGAATTACCTATTTGACAAAATGTTGAGGGTCTGTACTCTGCATCTTAACTCAGGTGAAGACGATGACTCATGAGGTGGGATCCCATTGCATAATACACAGCTTCCTGCCATCTCTCTGGCTCTATCTCACACTTTTTTCTTCTTTGTCAACTTCTCTTTTCTTCCTGAAACAACTGTAACATTCTTTTCTAGTGGACTGCATGGTATTTACACCACTCAGACCCCTTTTAAGAAGGACTTGCTGCCCATGTCCAGGGAGTGGGTTTGCAGACAGCCTCCAGCTGTCCAGCTGTCAGGGTCTATTCCAGCAGGGAGAGTTGCCTTGCCCAGGGTCATGCTATTCCCTGGGGAGCCCACATCCGGTGACTGAGCAGGGTAGAGGCATACAGGCTGGGCCATTTCAGCCTGATGGGAGACACTCTGATGGGCATACTTGCTCTGGAGCTCCCTCCCTGGCTAGTTGTGGCTTTAGTGGGCCTGCATCACAGGTCAAACTCTTCTGCCCAATCCTGCCTCCTCCTCCTTTCTTTGATAGATATTGATTCCTAATAAACACTTTTAAAATATGTTTTAAATAGATCAGTTTTATTGAGATATAATTTACATACCAAAAAATTTGCCCTTTTAAAGCGTACAGCTAAGTGGTTTTAGTATTTTTACAAAGTTGTGCAATCATCAGCACTATCTAATTCCAGAATATTTTCATGACTCCTAAAAAGAAGCTCCATACCTATTAGCAGTCACTCCCTATTTTCTCTTCCCTCATCCCCTGGCAGTCATTACTCTACTTTCTGTCTCTAGATTTGCCTATTCTGGATGTTCCCATATGAATGGAATCATATAAGTGGCTTTTGTGACTAGCTTCTTTTTTTAGCTTAATGCCCAGCCTGGGCAGCAAGAGCAAAACTCCGTCTCAAAAAAATTAAAAAGGGAGGAGAGAAGGACCAGTTGAGAGGTGATGCCAGAGGGACTGGTAAGGGCTGCATTGTTAGTGGCATTTATGTCATGATGAGATATTTGGACCCTTCCTGAAGCAGTGGAGACTCAGAGAAGGCAGGTAAGGTGTGATCAGGTGTGCCCTCGCTTCATTTGTGGATTACAAATGGTGGGCAGCTCTTCTATCTTCGAAATCATTCTGAGTCAGTCGGAGCCTGGGAGGAGGGATGTTGCTGGAGGTGAAGGGATGAATTGTAGGTTGAAGAGGGCATCAGAATGAATATCAGAGGTGCAGGATATGCACATGAGACTCAAGGGAAGGTGGAAAGGTAGCAGGGGAGAGAGGCAATGTGGCATGTTGGAAAGAGCATGGGCTTTGGAGTTGGACACACCTGGGTTTCGATTCCTTTTTCATCTCTTAGCCCCTCGGTAGTGTTAGGCAGATTACCTAACCTCTTTGATTGGCTCTTTCTTAATCTTTAAAAGGAAGATAATACCCCTAACCTCTGAGTATTTCCTTGTGAGGCTGAAGTGAGGTAACCTATATAAGGCAATCAACTCCTCTTATCTCATTTTCCCTGTCTCCATTCCCAGGGCAGGCCCAAGAGGTAGGACCCAGGGTGGAGGCCTAGAGTTGGATCATCAGGTAACCAAGGGCAGAGGGTAGGGAAGGTCAGGGGAGCCTGGACCAAGGAACAGGAAGCGGGAGGGAGAGGAGGGCCAGAATTTAGGGAATTGCAGGGCTGGACCCAGGCAGAAGTATCTCTGTATGGATGAAATTTTTTTGAAGCTTAGTTATTTCTGAAGTTCCAGAACTACCTTTCTACGAAACACTAATTCAGGCCTCTCTGCAACTGTGAATGGTGGCTGTTGGGGTCCATTTGGATGATGGAGCCTGACAGACCTCACACTTAATTTTAGCCTCTGACAGTGGGCCAGATACAGTGAAGCCAAAGGCTGTGTTTTGGAAGGCACAATTGCCTAGGGATGAAGAGTCTGTAACCAGCCACCTCTATCTGTTCTTGCTTTCTTTTTCTTATTCATTTATTTTTTGGAGACAGAGTCTTGCTCTGTCACCCAGGCTGGAGTGCAGTAGTGCCATTGTGGCTCACTGCAGCCTTAAACTCCCGGGCTTAAGCAACCCTCCTGCCTCAGCTTCCCAAAGTGCTGGGAATATGGCCGTGGGCCACCAGGCCTGGCCATGTCTTGATTTTTAAAAAGCTATTTAGCATCTGCTAGTTTTCAGTTCCAAATGATACACGGTTGAGATCCGTGGCCTCTGCAGCTCCTTGCCACCCTGTGATGCTGGGACTGAGAGTCAAGTGGAGTTTGGCAGCTACTTCTGAGCCATCCTGGACACTTGCCATCCCAGATGCTAATCTCATCCATCTCGGGATCTGCCACTTACCAGCTGAATGGAAAAACTGCCGGCCTCCAGAATCGTAAACACAATGCAGAAAACCATGCATTTGACCTGTTAGAGATCACACTTCTTCTGTGGGGAGATACTGCCAGCCTCCGGAAAGAAGAAAATGATACACGAGCTGTGTGTTGACCTGTTGGGAATCTCTCATGGCACCACCATGTTTAACAGTGCAAGGATAATTGAGGCATGTGGTAAGGAGCCCAAGGCCACAAGAAAACCTAAAGCACTTCCTTTCTTTGATGCTTAATCAGGATTTGTGGGTATTTGATTGTTTTGTGTTCATTTATTTGGCAAATGTTTGCCCAGAACTTCCTATTACTCTGGAATTTATGAAATTGCCTTTTTTTGGATTAAAGATGATAGAATAGAAGCAGTTTCCCATGGTTTGATCTCATATATGACAGGCACCATGCCAGGAGCTGGAGATGCAAAGAAATGAAACATAGATTCTGGCTGAAGGTGCTTACAGAGTCCAGAGAGGAGGTGGACATAGATAACTGGAATTCAAGTGATACGGGTTCTGTTACAGATGTGTACAGAGGGCTGTGTGGTACATACCCAAGAGGGAAGGACCAAAGCAAGGGCTTCCCAGAGACACCACTTGGGTTTTAGTATATGGAATAAGAATTTTTTTGGTGAGGCCGGGCGCAGTGGCTCATGCCTGTAATCACAGCACTTCAGGAGGCCCAGGAGGGTGGATCACCTGAGATGACGAGTTCAAGAGCAGCCTGACCAACATGGTGAAACTCTATCTCTACTAAAGGTACAAAAATTAGCTGGGTGTGATGGGGCATGCTTGTAATCCCTGCTCCTTGGGAGGCTGAGGCACGAGAATCTCTTGGACCTGGGAGGTGGAGGTTGCAGTGGGTCAAGATCATGCCATTGCACTCCAGCCTGGCAAAAAGAGCAAAACTCCATCTCAAAAAATTTTTAAGAAAAGAGAGAATTTTTTTGTGAAATTCTCAAAATTGATCAGCTATGCTAGGGATACACAGTGAGGTGGCTTTGTACTATGCCAGGTTAGCTTAATGTCTAACTGTATAATAAATTCTTTATTCTGCATTACCCATCATGGTTCCGCTTCTCTGATCGACCCCTGACTTTTGCACATAGTTAGTCTCCATTCACGCTGTTTGATTGATTAGCATTCCATATTTAATGACTACATTAAGTAGCAAGGAATGATGTATTTTCAAATGTCAGCAACTGCAGAGATGCCCCGGAAACTTTCTTGCGGGGAAATCTATCATTGCTTTCCCAAAAGGCATCGTCACTCTATTTTCTTTTCTCTTCTCCTGACCCAGTCCATCAAGTCCAGATCCCAGGATGTATAATAGGAGGCTCTGGAAAGCCAAAAGGCTTGAAGGATTTAGAGAACATGCATCTGAGGAACATTAGTGACAGATAGGCCTTCTGACTGGGGAAACGGTCCTCTCCCCACTGTCCCCCACCATTAGTGTGTGACAACTCCTAGGAGCTCTGCTGAGCTATAAAGAACCTTGATGCCCTTAGTAGTATTGATCTCAAAAGTGTTGTTGTGAGGATTAAATGAGACAATGTGTTTATATCTCTTAGCATACTGTTTCTAGTACATTGTAAGCACTCAATAAACATTAGCTTTCACTATTCTTTATTGTGGTAAAATATACATAATATTAATATACATAATATAATAAAATATACATAATATTACCACTTTAACCACTAAGTGTACAGTTGAGTGTATTAAGTACATTCACATTGTCTTTCAACAGTCACCACCACTCCATCTCCAGAACTTTTTCATCTTCCCAAACTGAAACTTCATACCCATTAGACAATAACTCCCATTTCTCCCTCCCTCCAGCCTCTGGCAACTATCATTCTTTCTGTCTATGAATTTGTCTACTCTAGGAACCTCATATAAGTAGAATCAAACAATATTTGTCCTTTTGCAACTGGCTTATTTCACTTAGCATAATGTCTTCAAGGTTCATCCATGTTGTGGCATGTATTACAATTTTCTTCCTGGCCAGGGCTGGTGGCTCACGCCTGTAATCCCAGCACTTTGGGAGACCTAGGCGAGGTGGGGAATTTGAAACCAGCCTGGCCAACATAGTGAAATCTTGTCTCTACTAAAAATACAAAAATTAGCCAGGCCTGGTGGTGTGTGCCTGTAATGCCAGCTACTCAGGAGGCTGTGGCAGGAAAATCGCTTAAACCTGGGAGGCGGAGATTGCAGTGAGCTGGGATCGCACCATTGCACTCCAGCCTGGGTGACAGAGTGAAACTCTGTCTCAAAAAAAAGAAAAAGAATTTTCTTCCTTATTAAAGCTTTATAGTATTTCATTATATGTATATGCCACATTTTGTTTATATGTATAAACTACATTTTGTTCATCTGTTGACTGGCACTTGAGTTGCTTCCATCTATTATGAATAATGCTATGAACACAGGTGTACAAATACCATTCGAGTCCCTGCTTTGAATTCTTCTGGGTGTATACTCAGAAATAGAATTGCTGGATGATATGGTACAGTCATACATCACTTATTGACTGAAATACAGTCTGACAAATGCATCATTATGCAATTCTGTCATTGTGCAATTGTAGGGTGCACTTACACAAAGATGCACCCTACATGGTAAAGCCTACTACACACCTAGGCTTTATGGTGTAACCTATTGCTCCTAGGTTATAAATCTGTACAGCATGTTGCTGTACTGAATGCTGTAGGCAGCTGTAACACAATGGTAAGTATTTGTGTATCTAGACATATCTAAACATAAAAAAGGTACAGTACAAATATGGTATTATAATTTCATGGGACCATTGTGGTATGTGTAGTCTGTCGTCGAAGAAAACGTCCTTATGTGGTACATAACAATAATTCTATGTTTAATTTTTTTTAAAACTAGTTTCCATTATCATGATCAGTTATAAAGTTGCTTCTCTAGGGAACAAATGGGACAGAGAGACTGGGCAAAGAAGAAAGTGCCAAGGTCCCTTGCAGCTTGAGGAATCCAGTCCCAGTGCTATGTGTGCCGTGGCCCCAGCATTTACTCTGTCGTTGTGCACCTCCTTCCTCTGCTTGAGGTGGAACAGGACATGAGAGGAAACCGATGGAAGGAGGGATGGTGGGAAGGATTAGGTTACATAAACGGAGAGAGCAGCCCCATATGTGTCACAGGGGTGATTGGACACCTGAGGCTTTGGCTGTGCAGCTCAAGTGTTGCTCTGTTTTCCTGCCCCACTGCGGGGGTGTGTTGAGAGGGGCACTGGTGTGGTGGAAAGAAAGGCCTGGGGATGCAGACTGTCATGGCTCTTCATCCTGTAGGACCTGGAGCCAGGGAGTGAAGGCAGCATGAAGTTGACTGAACTGGCAGCCTTGGGGAGCCTGAAGGCCAGGGCTGCTCAGGACCTGGGAAACATCTGGGAACTTATTCCCAAAAAACCTCAGAGCCCTAGTTTTTAAAAATGGCTCCCTCCTTCACATGGGGGCCAATAATGTGTATGAAAGTTCTGGAAGATATGAAATGGTATCAGCCGTGGCTAAGTTCCTTCTTCACAAATGGCTGTTACCCTCCCAGATCCCTGGCTTCTGCCTTCCTCCTCCTGGTGGGATGCTGTCGGGTATCTCTTGGGCTCAGCTGTGTACCCAATTATGAGCCAACATTCCCCTCAGTGCAAGTACATAGAAATGGGCGACTCTCTCAGATGCATCAGAACGCAGTTCTGCTCTAATTCCTAGATTTCCTTTGGTACAAATCAGACTCCAGTTTTTTTCTCAAAGGACACCCTCCTTTATTCAATATCACATAGCCCAGGAGTTACGAGGCTTCTTTGCCAGCCTCCTTCCCAGAGATTATTGGGGGTGGCAGTTCTCCTTCATAAAGAATCTCAAATTTTAGGCTGAGCGTGGTGGCTCATGCCTGTAATCCCAGCACTTTGGGAGGCCGAGGCGGGCGGACCATGAGGTCAGGAGATCGAGACCAGCCTGACTAACACAGTGAAACCCCGTCTGTACTAAAAAAATACAAAAAATTAGCTGGGCCTGGTGGCGGGCGCCTGTAGTCCCAGCTACTCGGGAGGCTGAGGCAGGAGAATGGCGTGAACCCAGGAGGCGGGGCTTGCAGTGAGCCGAGATTGTGCCACTGCACTCCAGCCTGGGCGACGGAGCGAGACTCTGTCTCAAAAAAAAAAAAGAATCTCAAATTTAGACTTTTGGCATTCTTTCCAAATGTGGTTATTCACACGAAGGTACAGGATAAGAAGATCACATTCATTACACAACCATAAACTTGTGACGCATTACTGGCCATTTTGACAACAGTGTACTGTAAGTTATTTTAAAAACAAATCTTAAAAGTATCTTGTCAATGGAATAATTATATCACGTTTGGGTTTTTTTTTTTTTTTTTTTGCTGTTAAAGCATTAGTTTAATATATTCAAAATATGTCATAAATTTGGTATCCATTCCTGGTTTGGCTCAGCCTACAGAACTCATCTATCCCTTAGTCACTGTGGTTTTCTTTCTAACTTCAGAGTGGGAATAATGTGCTAGACCCCAAAGCGGAGGCCAGAGCCCTGCTGTCTTGCACGGTTGGACCAGACCTTTTTCTAGGACTAGCGCAGTTGCTGCAGAGGTTTTTGTGGGTGGGTTGTCAGTGGTCACTTTTGTGGATTCTGAGCAGTGATACTAGGTTGGAGTCTCCATTGCTGGCCACAGGTCACCTGGTTCTGTCTTGAGTAAATTGTCTACAGTTTAAACTCTCGTTTTTTTTTTTTTTTTTTTTTTGAGACTGATTCTCGCCCTATCACTCAGGCTGGAGTGTAGTGGTGTAATATTGGCTCACTGCAACCTCCGCCTTCCAGGTTCAAGCGATTCTCCTGCCTCAGCTGGGATTACAGGCGTGAGCCACCACGCCCAGCTGTACTGTTTAAATTCTGTTCAAGACTGTTGTTCTTAGGCACAGATGCTGGACCTCCTGGTTGCACCTGTGGAGCAAAGCCTGGGCATATTTAGGCCAGTTTTCTTGGACCCTTACCCATAATGGTGTGTATATTTTTACCAAGCCCAGTGATTTAATTATTTCTTGCTGCATGATAGATTACCCCCAAATTTAGCAGCTTAAAACAGCAAGGGTTTATTATCATACACATTTTCTATGGGTCAGGAGTCTGGGAGGGGTTTAGCTGGGTAATTCTGGCTCAGGGCCTCTCATGAGGCTGCTGTCAAGCTGTCAGCCCAGGCTGCAGTCATCTCAAGGCTGGAGAATTTGTTTCTAAGCTCACTCACTTGGTGGTTGCTAGATCTCAGTTCCTCACTGGCTGTTGGCTAGAGTATCCCTCAGTTCCTCACCATGTGAGCCTCTCCATAGAGTGGCTGACAACATGGCAGCTGGCTTCCCCCAAAGTGGCTGGCATCCCCCAAAATGAAAAAGAGATCCCAAGCTGGAAGCCACAGTCTGTAATGACCTAATCTCAGAAGTGACGTGCCATCACTCCTGCATATGCCACTCATCACACAGACCAACCCTGGTGCCGTGTGTAGGGGGTGCTGCACAAGGCTGTGAATACCAGGAGATGGCGATCATTGGGGTTCATCTTGGAAGCTGTCTGCCCCACCCAGCTCCCCACTCAGCAAGCCATGCCTCCAACTCCCGCATTATGATAAAGGCAATTGTTTAACCCAGGTAGTACCTTCTAGGGAGTTCCTAGTAGGATCTAGGCACTGTCCTAAGAACTTTGCATGCATTAACTCACTGAATCCTAGTAACCTAGAGGTTGATACAAGGGTTGTTCCTTTTTTGTGATTTCAGAACCTGGGTAATCATTACTTTATATTGTGTCCCGGAATGAAAGAGATATTGCTCAGAGCTCCATATTTTTCTTCATTTTGCCAACTTTTCGGCTAGAAATAGAGATCCTTGATCTGCATCCCTTTCGGGGCTGGCTGTATCGTCTGCCTTTCCCAGTCAAAGACTGAGTTCCTTAAGGAGCCCAGGGCTCTGACCCTTCAAAGGACCCTGGAGAAAAGAGCTTGCCTCTGAATTTCTCCTTAGGGGAAGATCTTCCTGGGCCTGCCGTCCTCTTCTCCGCTGGAACTTCGTGACACCAGTTGCTGCCAGTCTGAGCCAGGGGAAGGGAAGGGTTCTAAATTTCAGAAGATAGGACAGTTTAGCAGAGGACTGAGCCTTGAGAGGAAGGAGAGCTGGGAAGATACAAAGCTACTGCTCCAGTCTACAGTTTAAGGGCGTCTGCAGTCTTCTCACCAACCTGCCTTGCCAGGCTATTTCCCATCTCTCGCTCCCAGTAACAACAAATCACTCATGGTTAATAAACACATTGTCATTTTCTTTGCCTTTGTGCCCTTGTTTTCTGGTTGCAGTTTCCTGCTCCCTCCTACCCCTCTCTGCCTACTCATGCCTACTGACTTCAAGACCCAGCTAAAAATCACCCTGAGATATCTCCCTCTGGGCCAGTGCATCACAGATTTTAATGTAAATGGAGCCTTTGTGCAAGAATTCATTTTGAGGCCCTGTTAAATTACAGACTTTCATTCGGTAGGTCTGAGGTGGGGCCCGAGAGTCTACAACTGAAAGAACTCCAGGGTAGCATAAATGCCATTGATCTGTTAACCACACATTGAGTAGCAAGGTTCCACATCTCATCTTTCCTTTCGTCCTTTTTGGAAATGTAAGCCTATTTCATGGTAGAAGCTATTTTAAGGGAAACCAGATGTCTTATACTGGCTAAAATTAATTTGGCATTCAGCAATTATTAAATTATTTGGTAGATATGTAGGGTGACCAATGCCCTGATTTGTCTGGCATTGTGGGGTTTCCTGGGACATGAGACTTTCACTGCTAAAACTGGGAAAGTCTTAGGAAAACCAGAATGAATTGGATATCTTGCCTCTGGTGGTTAGAGTGAGGGCGATGTGTTCCTTTCTGTACAACCTTTCCACCAGGTGCAGTCTTGTCAAAATTCTACTAAAGTTATGAACGTTTATTAGCCAGCAGGCATAAGAACTGTCCTAGGCTGGGTGCTGTGGCTCACGCCGGTAATCCCAGCACTTTGGGAGGCTGAGGCGGGCAGATCTCTTGAGCTCAGGAGTTCAAGACCAGCCTGGGCAACATGGGGAAATGTTGTCTTTATATTAAAAAAAAGATACATATATACATATATATACGTATATATAATATATATATTATATATTATATATATACACAGATATATTATATATTATATATATACACAGATATATATATATACAGATATATATATATATACAGATATATATATATATATACAGATATATATATATACAGATATATATATATATATATATATTATATATATATATATCTGTGTCTTTCTCAGTTTCAGGTTTTGTTGGTCTTTGTGATATTTTGCCTGGAGGATGGGTGGAAGGTCACCTCAAGAAGTGACCACAACTCAAAGTTATTTTATTCTACATTGCAAAGTATGCCAGATAGACGAAAACGCCCTTTAGCTTCCCTTTGTCATTCAACACCAGGAAGAAAGAGGAAAATGGAATTGGTTTTCTCTCTTTTTTTTTTTTTTTTGGCATGGAGTCTCTGTCGCCCAGGCTAGAGTGCAATGGCGTGATCTCGGCTCACCGCAACCTCCACCTTCCGGGTTCAAGCAATTTCCCTGCCACAGCCTCCTGAGTAGCTCGGAATACAGGCGCCTGCCACCACGGCCGGCTAAATTTTTTGTATTTTTAGTAGAGACGGGGTTTCACCATGTTGGCCAGGCTGGTCTCCAACTCCTGACCTCAGGTGATCCACCCACCTTGGTCTCCCAAAGTGCTGGGAATACAGGCGAGAGTCACTGTGCCCTGCCTGGAGTTGGTTTGCTTTGGTCTCTGAGGAACACACAAAACAACAAGACCCCTCAGAGTTCAGAGAAACCAATCTCGTGGTGCTACATTGGAACAGCTGAAGGTTTTTTCTTTTGTCTCTCTCTTTTTTTTTTTTACATTTTTAGACTTCCCTTTGTTTTCTTACAAAACATAAAAACTCAGACTTTAGTTGCCTCTAGGCCTTTCAGAAGAAGCCAGCTGTGGGGAGGGAGGCGGGGCCGCTAGGAGTTCTGCGAACAGATTTTTCAGAGCAAGTGTTAGCATCAGTGGAGCTCTGGTCTTCCCTGTGGATTTGTAAACCAACCTCTGACACCCATTCAGCAAAACAACTTCACCTTTCACCTACTTTCTTTGTTTTCCAGCTGTTTGGTGCATGTTCTGTGTGCATATGTAAGCAACTCTTGATTATTTTGTTTGCTTATACTGTTTCCTCCTCAATAAAGAGAAAGAATAGGGCGTGAGTATGTCACTGTTGGGTGGGACCCCAAGGGGATCTAGAGATTGTGACCCAGCATCAGATGACAACCCTGGCCTCAGACAAAGACCTTTTGTTTCACAGATGAAGCAACTGACACCTGGATGACTTGCTCCATGCTGGCAAACGAGTGATTGGATCTAAAACAAGATTTTTTAATGCTCTCAATTAAAATTCAGAGTCTCAAGGTTGAAAAGGACCTTGACAATTACATATCCAACCTCACACAGATGCTTGAATTCTGGTCTCTAAAGAGTGTACAGTGGCCGGGCGTGGTGGCTCACACCTGTAATCCCAGCACTTTGGGAGGCCGAGGCAGGCGGATCACGAGGTCAGGGGTTCGAGACCAGCCTGACCAACATGGTGAAACACCGTCTCTACTAAAAATATAAAAATTAACTGGACGTGGTGGTGCATGCCTATGATCCCAGCTACTCAGGAGTCTGAGGCAGGAGAATCGCTTGAACCCAGGAGGGGGAGGTTGCAGTGAGCTGAGACTGCGCCACTGTACTCCAGCCTGGGTGACAGACAGAGTGAGACTCCATCTCAAAAGACAAAAAAAAAAAAGAGTGTAGAGTGGCTCTGTGGCCACTACTGGTCTCACTGGAAGATGAGGAGATCACAACTATCCCAGCAAATGGAAGCTCTTTCATTTATTTCCATGGGTGCAGGATATTGCCCAGGCTGCAGTACAGTGATACGATCTTACCTCACTGCAACCTCCACTCCAGGGTTCAAGTAATTCTCCCTGCCTTAGCCTCCCAAGTAGCTGGAAATTACAGGTATCTGCCACCATACCTGGCTAATTTTTGTATTTTTAGTAGAGATGGGGTTTCACCATTTTGGCCAGGCTGGTCTTGAACTCCTGACTTCAGGTGATCCATCCGCCTTGGCCTCCCAAAGTGCTGGGATTACAGACCTGAGCCACCGTAACTGGCGAGCTCGCTGTTTTTGAATCTGTTACTTTCTATCAGAATTATACAAATATCAATGAATTTTCATTAAAAAGGTATTTCCTGGAGCACACTTCATTTACCTTTGATCAATTAATTGGAGAACACTGAGAAGCCTTTAATTTCCACAAGGGATAAAGCCTTTCCTAAACATAAACTGCTTATTTGAGGTAGAATATCTTGTAACTCTAACCTTACATAGAACTAATTTAGGAAAATGCTGGTTTGAGCTATGGAATAAAATTCTTAAAAAGGTACATGTTAATTAATTTTTTTGTGAGTCAAATATTTTTAATGTAGTAAGAGGAATTTACCACTCAAAAGCAACCAGTGGAAAATATATTGCTAAATATAAAGAATATTATTTATGTAATATAAATAAAAATGTTGGTGAACATATTCTGTATCATAAATCATTCTGGAATGATGTATGCAAATCTCTCCCTCATTCTTTTTGAGATAGGGTCTCACTCTGTCACCCAGTCTGGAGCGTAGTGACATGATCATGGCTCACTTTAGCCTCAACCTCCTGGGCTCAAGTGATCCTCCTACCTCAGCCTCCCTAATAGCTGGGACTACATGTGTGCACCACCATGCCCAGCTAATTAACAAAAAAATTTTTGGTCATGCGCGGTGGCTCATGCCTGTAATCCCAGCGAGGCAGGAGATTAGGGCCTGGAGATAGGGAACATGAGGCCGATCCACGCTGACTTCCTAGAAGTAAATCCAAGAAAAGCACTTGACAGAAATGTGAATGGCTTTGTAACTTCACTTCATCCTCTCCATTTACATAGATCACAGACACCTAGTAACATCCTCTCCATTTACACTAGGGTGCATTCTGAGTAAATGACTCTGTGACTTAACTCCATTCTCTTCATTTACATAGAATATTTGCCAGGTAACCGAGGGAAACCTCTAGAGTATTGAAACCTCAGCAAATTCTGTGAGCAGGGCTCCTGAGCACCTATGCTTGGGCCTCCTCCCACAC
The DNA here is from genome assembly GCF_028878055.3 of Symphalangus syndactylus. Taxonomy (NCBI): domain Eukaryota; kingdom Metazoa; phylum Chordata; class Mammalia; order Primates; family Hylobatidae; genus Symphalangus; species Symphalangus syndactylus. Next base: position 39,829,224 of record NC_072425.2, read on the forward strand.
TGTGGAGTGTACTTTCGTTCTCAATAAATCCCTGCTTTTGCTTTCCTCGCTTTGTGAGTTTTGTCCAGTTCTTTGTTTGAGACCCCAAGAATCTGGACACCTTCTACCAGAACACCAGCACTTTGGCAGGCCGAGGGTGTGGATCAACTGAGGTCAGGAGTTCGAGACCAGCCTGGCCAACATGGCAAAACCCTGTTTCTACTAAAAAAAAATGGAAAATTAGCTGGGCGTGGTGGCGTGTGCCTGTAATTGCACCTACTCAGGAGGCTGAGGCAGAAGAATAGTTTGAACCCTGGAGGCAGAGGTTGCAGTGAGCTAAGATCAAGCCACTGCATTCCAGCCCGGGTGACAGAATGAGACCGTGTCTTAAAAAAAAAAAAAAAAATTTTTTTTTTTTTTTTTTTTTTTTTTTTTTGTAGAGATGGGGGAGTCTCACCACATTACTCATGCTGGTCTTGAACTCCTGGGCTCAAGTCCCTCCTCATGCTTCAGTCTCCCAAAATGTTGGGATTACAGGCATAAGCTACTGTGTCTAGCTACAAATATCTTAATGCTTATTTTGTATGTAAAATTTTGGGGAAACTTTTATTTTTTAATTTTGTTTGGCTGCATTTTAAAAATTTCTATATTGGGCCAGGCACAGTGGCTCATGCTTGTAAGCTACTTGGGAGGCTGAGGCAGGAGAATCGCTTGAACCCAGGAGGTGGAGGTTGCAGTGAGCTGAGATCGTGCCACTGCACTTCAGCCTGGCGACAGTGCGAGACTCCGTCTCAAAAAAAAAAAAATTTCCTATGTTGAACACAACTAAGTTTTAAAATAGCAAAAAGACTCAAGACAAGAAATGACAGATCCTATAGGAAACTGAAGGATGTGTTTGGTAGAGAGAATAAGCATTATTTCTTCTTTTATCTCTTTTTTGTTTGTTTTTTTTTTGAGACGGAGTCTCGCTCTATTGCCCAGGCTGGAGTGCAGTGGCCCGATCTTGGCTCACTGCAAGCTCCGCCTCCCAGGTTCACGCAATTCTCCTGCCTCAGCCTCCCGAGTAGCTGGGACTACAGGCGCCCGCCACCATGCCGGCTAATTTTTTGTATTTTTAGTAGAGACGGGGTTTCACCATGTTAGCCAGGATGATCTCCATCTCCTGACCTCGTGATCCGCCTGCCTCGGCCTCCCAAAGTGCTGGGATTATAGGCGTGAGCCACCATGCCCAGCACATCTAACCCCCTTTTATCTCTCAGATTTACCTAATGCTGGTTCCTTTCTGATAACATGCCACTCCAGCCAGGCTTACTTTTTCTTTCCATTCTTCTTGTCCCTATGCTCTTTTCTGCTTCAGTGTCTTTGTTTATGTTTTTCAGACCAGAATGTCCTTTCTACCTCTCCAAATTCAAGGCCATTTGTACCCCACACTGATTTTTCCTTTTCCTGAGCTTTGATGGCAGTTCTAGACTATATCATACCATTTATTATTGACTGATTCACTGGGCTTACCGAGGCTCAGCCCTTGTTGCTGACTGGCAGAGGCCAAACTTAGGTTGCTGGCTGCCTAGTTTGCTGGTGTTACCAGAAAAGGGGTCCACATCCAGACCTCAAGAGAGGGTTCTTGGATCTCATGCAAGAAAGAATTCAGGGCAAGTCCGCCGTGCAAAGTGAAAGCACGTTTATTAAGACAGTAAAGGAATAAAAGAATGGCTACTCCATAGACAGAGTAGTCCCGAGGACTACTGGTTGTCCATTTTTATGGTTATTTTTTGATGATATGCTAAACAAGGGGTGGATTATTCATACTCCCCTTTTAGACCATATAGGGTAACTTCCTGACGTTACCATGGCATTTGTAAACTGTCACGGCGCTGGTGGAAGTGTAGCAGTGAGGATAACCAGAGGTCACTCTTGACGCCATTTTGGTTTTGGTGGGTTTGGCTGGCTCCTTTACTGCAGCCTGTTTTATCAGCCAGGTCTTTATGTCCTGTATTTTGTGTGACCTCCTATCTCATCCTGTGACTTGGAATGCCTTAACCATCTGTGAATGCAGTGCAGTAGGTTTCAGCCTCATTTTACCCAGCTCTTATTTAAGATGGAGTTGCTCTGGTTCACACGCCTCTGACACTGGAATTGAATACCTGGAGGGCATGTTAAAAGGGGAGAGATAGCAAGGAATGAATCGGGAAGTTACAGTCTAGAGAAACAGACCAACTAGACATCAGTTGGAGTGGCTGAACAAATGAAAACCTAGAGAGATGCTAGAGCAAGCAGAGGCCCAGTGTAGATAAAGATACAGAAGGTGGTGGCTGTCTTGTTCCTCTTGTGTTGGGTTTGGTGTGTTCGGCCTGCGGTGGGGACAGCCTGCCACTGCATGCTGACACCCTCTTTAATCATACCCTGACAATGAAAGCAAAGTTAGGAGTTCCCAGGGGGCCCTTCTGGAGAACTTTGCTTTTTTTGTGCTACCATATAGTGTCATCAGAAGTGCAGATTGACTCTGATACTTTATCACCAAGTAGAAGAATCTCAGGCTGGAAGCAGCTTAGGCAAAAAATGCAAATGTACTTGCTCATGGAATCCAATAAACAATCAGGTGTAGCTTATCATACCTGCAAACCAAACTGCAGGAAGCATGGCTGCAACTTGGTCTCCGGAACAACTGGATCCCGAGACTTGGATGCTGCCAATAACTCTTTTTTACCTCCCTAGCCTCTGCTTCTTTTTAAACTTTCACCTTCTCTAACTGCAAATAGCCCTTCTTCTCATGGTTGTATATGCGGCTATTAAAAGCTCCTGAAGTTTACATCTTTCAACTTCCACCATCAAAGGGAGACTGATTCTTTTGTTCTAGTCGGGATGAATCCCAAGCAAGGCTCTGATTGGCCCACCTTGAGTCAAGTACCCAACCTTAACTAATCAAACATGGAAAAAGAAGACAAGACCAGATAAGAATATGCCATGTGGGCCAGGCGTGATGGCTCACGCCTGTAATCCCAGCACTTTGGGAGGCTGAGGCAGGCAGATCACCTGAGTTTGGGAGTTCAAGACCAGCCTGACCAACATAGAGAAACCCTGTCTCTACTAAAAATACAAAATTAGCCAGGTGTGATGGTGCATGTCTGTAATCCTAGCTACTCTGGAGGCTGAGGCAGGAGAATTTCTTGAACCCGGGAGGCAGAGGCTGGGGTGAGCCAAGATTGCGCCATTGCACTCCAGCCTGGGCAACAAGAGTAAAAATCCATCTCAATAAATAATAAATAAATAAATAAATGAACACGCCGTGTGGACAGGGGTGGGGTGAGTAGTTTCTAGGAGGAGAGGGTTTGGGGCGGATAATCCTATAGATGTCCAGTATGACAGCATACCAGCAACTGCGTCCACAGGCATGTCAATTGGTATGTTGGAAATCAGGAAGGAAGAACCGTAGTCTAGCACACCGCCCTTCCTATTGCCAGAACAGTCAGGAAGCCTTTATTAAGAGTTGCTCCTGGGAACTTGATAATTGTTGGAATAGCCTGCAACTCTACGCTGTCATTTTTTCTTGCTATGTTAACCGCAGGACCTTCAGCTCTATTCAGACACCCAATAACCCTGGCATTTCTTTGCTCTGCAAAGAACCGTTGATGGCACTGTTATCTTTGCATTAGTGACTGCTGAGTCACTTCATTTCCCAGAGGGAGAATGGTGAAGTCACCAACACCACCAGGTCACCAGCAACCTTAAGCTCTGGATGGAATGATGCTAGGGAGAAATGTGAGTAAGAAAAGGAGCCTGACACTATTTATTTTAAAGGAAGGCCATTAGCTCATCTTGGGAAAGTCAGCTGGCTGGTGGGGAAGAGGAGGTAGGAGGAGTGTTGGCAGAAAATACCTAACTCTTGCTGTACACAGTGGCTCACGCCTGTAATCCCAGCACTTTGGGAAGCCGAGGCGGGCAGATCACCTGAGGTCAGGAGTTTGAGACTGGCCTGGCCAACATGGACCCTGTGTCTACTAAAAACAAAAAAAATTATCCAGGATGGTGGCGGCACCTGCAGTCCCAGCTCCTTGGGAGGCTGAGGCAGGAGAACCACCTGAACCTGGAAGGTGGAGGTTGCAGTGAGCTGAGATCATGCCGCTACACTCCAGCCTGGGCGACAGAGCAAGGCTCTGCCTCGAAAACAAAAAAAAGCCTAACTCTGGATGGATCTTCCCCAGTTCTAGGAGGCACTAATGTTAATAAGTTCCTGATGCACAAGGCTGGCAGAGAGTCAGCTGTGGGAGGTAAATCAAGAATAAAGCTGTGAGGTAGGGAAGGCGGTGTAGCATAAAGACCCAGACGAACATGTCTGGGTCACTCTGTTCCATTTCTGCTTGCTTGGCTCTGGCCTTTGCTGCTGATCTGGCCTTCCCAGATGCCCACCATGCCATTGCTAACACCTGCTTGGCCTTTTATCTGGCTTTAGACTTAGCATTTACTTTGGGATTTATGCTGTTGCTTCTCTCTTCTGCATATTGATGTTTATTGGGCTCTCCAGTTGTCCCTTGACTTGTCTGTGCAGCCCTTTCTTTTTCTCACCTATTCTGAAGGGAGTTTCATCTAAGTGATGCCGATCAGGCCATGCTCCACATCCCTCCCTGACACCTGGCTTTGAGCTTATAGGTGCAGCTCCCTTGGGATTGGAGCTGCTTTCTCCATGGAGCCCCCATGGGTGCCATGTGGGTCTTAATCCGGACTCTACTAAGCATAGCCTGTTTACTCATGGCTGCCGCCCCTCGAGGCCGAGTCTGTCTCATCTCTGTCCCTGCAGCATCCAGCACAGAGACTGGCACAGAGAAGGCTCAGTCCTGTTTGTCATGGGATTGGGGAAATATGCACGGTGGCCTGACTGTGGTTGGTACCCTGCTTTTCTCTGGTCATCCTTTGGGTTCAAGTGCAGTTTATCAGACCTGCTCCTTAGAGTCTCATGTTTTGAAATTGCTTCTCTTGAGAAAGCACAGAGTCCCTTCTCTACTCCAGAGCAAATCACAGACACAGGGCCCAGCAAAAGACTTAACTAGAAAAAAAAAAAAAGCCTGCTTTCCTACCTTACCCCACCAGTCTGTCTGTAGTGTAGTGTATTGTAGTGTACTGTAGTGTAGTGTAGTGTAGTGTAGTGTAGTGTAGTGTAGTGTAGTATAGTATAGTGGTTAAGAACATGGATCCTGAAATCAGACTACCTGGTCTTAAATCCTGGCTCTACTACTTAGTAGCTGTGTCACTGGTGGCAAGTGACTTTGTTACCTGTGTCTCAGTTTCCTCATCTGTCAAATAGGAATAATAATAAGACCAACCTCATAGGACTATTGGGAGAATTAGATGTGTTAATATGAGTAATGTGCTTGTAACAGCACGTGGTACATAGCAGGCATTCTAGAAGTGTTTACTGTTGCTATTGTTCTCTACCTTCATTACTGACTCCAGTAAGGGTCCTCTGACTTTGTTCCCTCCTATGTTCCTGGGCTAACCCTTGACCTTCCCTCTCCTGGAACTCAACTTTTAGGCCTCAGTCTCATGCTGTGGTCCACATAGTCAAATACTTGCAAACACATATTTCTAATTGGTAACTGAGTTATAATCCAGGAGATGTCCAGCCTCATTCTTTTTTGGTCCAGGCTAAAGTGCAGTGGTGTGATCTCAGGTCACTGCAAGCCCCCACCTCCCAGGTTCAAGCAATTCTCCTGCCTGAGACTCCTGAGTAGCTGGGATTACAGGCACCCACCACCACACCCGGCTAATTTTTGTATTTTTAGTAGAGACGGAGTTTTGCCATGTTGGCCAGGCTGGTCTTGAACTCCTGACCTTAAGTGGTCCGCCCGCTTTGGCCTCCCAAAGTGCTGGGGTTACAGGTGTGAGCCACCGCCCCCGGCTGCCTCATTCTTTGTGTTAGTGTCACCTGACCTACTCCTGGTCCTTTCCTCAGGTGAAGTCCTGGCTCAAACATTGGTTTTTGTCGTTGTTGTTGTTGTTGTTTTTGAGACGGAGTTTAGCTCTTGTTGCCCAGGCTGGAGTGCAATCTCGGCTCACTGCAACCTCCGCCTCCCAGGTTCAAGTGATTCTCCTGTCTCAGCCTCCTGAGTAGGTGGGATTACAGGTGCCTGCCACCATGCCTGGCTAATTTTTTTGTATTTTTAGTGGAGACAGGGTTTCACTATGTTGGCCAGGCTGGTTTCGAACTCCTGACCTCAGGTGATTCACCCGTCTCGGCCTCCCAAAGTGCTGGAATTACAAGCGTGAGCCACTGCACCTGGCCAAACATTGTTCTTTTAATGGCCAATTAGGGTGGCTGTAAAGGAGTAAGGTTTGTCTAGTTTGTTACACCAAGAGTTGGCAAACTTTTTTTGTAAAGGCCCAGATAGGAAATATTTTAAGCTTTGCAGACCACCCATGGTCTCTCTCACTCCTTGTCTTTCTCCTACCCCTTTCTCCTCCTCCTCCTCATCTTCCTCCTCCTTCCTTTTATTCTTCCTCACAACCCTTTAACAATGTAAAAACCATCCTTAACTTGAGGACTGTTTGCTGAAAGTGGTCCTGAGCTACATTTGGCCCTCAGGCCACGATTTGTAGACTTCTGTACTAGGCAACACATTTCATGAGGGCAGGAACAAGTCTGTCTTCTCTGTGGTCTAGCTACTAACCTGGAACATGGCAGATCCTCTATTTGTACCTGTTAAACGAATGAATAAATGGATTCAAATGAGTCTCTGGCTTCCAAACTTAAGAGAAAGAATCCCCATGTAAATTCTATAGTGAACAGAAGAACCCCCGGGAAGGGATCTATTAAGTTTAGCTCTTTGCTCTGTCTGCAGTTGCCCAAGGGCATAGGTGTCTTTCCATGGGGTGCACCTTAGCCTAAGTACCTACCTGCAATTCCAGTGCCTTCTTTTTTCAGCCAAGAACAGAGTTCTTCCCGCAGCCTCAGTTCTATAATAAACTATCCCAGCAGTGTGCTGGTAAGTATTTAACAACCAGCTGCCCAACAAGCAAGCAAACAATCCCTGACTTACAGCATTTGCCAATTTCCATGGTGTAAATACTTCTGCCATGGCCAATTTCAGGCTACAGACGTGAAGGCACTAAACATGAATCTGGGAGGAGATAATGCACAATCAGCTCTCTCCAGCTGTAGCTTACCACTAACCATACTCTCTTCCCTGCCCACTCCTGCAGCCCTACGGACTACACACGTCCTGGGAGAAAACTTGATAGAAACCTTAGTTTCCACTGTTGCTGCCCCAGGATTAGGCTCTTCTCTGTGTTTTGGTGGATGGGTATCATTATCTTACTCTCTCAGACTTCCTGGATTTCAGCTTTGCCTGCTTTGATCTCCAACCCCTGACTGTTCATTTGACCCCCTGACTCCCTGGGATTCTTGCATAGTGCAGGAGGCCATACAGTTCCTGATCAACCCTGGCTTCCTGGCTCTCACATGTCTGACATGCTTCTGAGCACAGAGAGGAATAAACACTCCACCGCCTGCAGGGTCTTCTGTTTTTCAGGCTGGGGCCTGTGTGGTCCCTCCCTTCCAGTTCTTGCAGCATACCTCTCTTGACTGCCCCATTCCCTCCTATCCGCAGTTCCCAGCTCAGTTTTCCTTCCCTATCCTTTATTCCTATCTAATTAGCACCATCTGTCTGCTAACCCCGTACATACTCTTCACCTTTATTGTTTCACACAAAAATTAATGACTGAGTACTTTTCGTGTGCCAGACTCTGTCTAGGCCCTGGGATACATCAGTGAACAAAACAGATAGGGATTCCCTGCCCTTGGGGGAACTTTATATTAAAGTGCAAAGGGCTGGGCATGGTGGTTCACATCTATAATCCCAGCACCTTGGGAGGCCGAGGCCGGCAGATCACTTGAGGTCAGGAGTTCGAGACCAGCCTGGCCAACATGGCAAAACCCCGTCTCTACTAAAAATCCACATATTAGCTGGGCGTGGTAGCGCATGCCTGTAATCCCAGCTACTCGGGAGGCTGAGGAACCCAGGGGACAGAGGTTACAGAGAGCCAAGATCATGCCACTGCACTCCAGCCTGGGCAACAGAGCGAGACTCTGTCTCAAGAAAAAAAAAAAAAGTGCAAATAAACACATGCTAAGCAATAGGCATAATAATAAAATAAATAATACATTATAAAAGAAGATTATACACATGATGAAAAAGTGAGCAGGGAAGGATGGGTTAACCATGCTGATAAGAGGCAAGTAGTTAGAAAAGCATTTTGAGAAAGTGACATTTGAGCAAAGTATTAAAAAAGGTTCCATGCGTCCAGTAACCTGATTCATAGCATTTAATTCAACATCATCAGGTCATACAGGTATGCAGCTTGACTTCAGCCTGAGAACTTCCAAGACTTCAAGTTTCTCACAGAGACACTATTTCCAGTAAGAGAGAGGCAGGAAGTATTGTGGTTATTGTTTGAGCTTTGTTGAAGAAAACATGAGTTTGAATCCTGGCTCTGAGGCCAATTAGGGCAGCTGTAGAGGCCTGAGGTTTACCTAATCTGCTAGATACTGGGTTTCTTGAAGGTGGTGGCTAAGTCTGTCTTGTCTACCAATAAAGCCTAGTGCCTGTGCCTAGCAGAGTAGTGTCTGACACATGGGGGGAACTCTGCTAACACTTGCTAAATGAAAGAGTTCAAAGTTATGGCTTTGGTTTGTTTATTAACCCCATTGTCCGGGGAACATTGATTAACCTTTCTGAGCCCACAATACCTCATGTGCAAAATGGGTATGTTGGCCGGGCGCAGTGGCTCATGCCTGTAATCCCAGCACTTTGGGAGGCCAAGGCGGGCGGATCACGAGGTCAGGAGATCGAGACCACAGTGAAACCCCGTCTCTACTAAAAATACAAAAAATTAGCCGGGCACAGTGGCGGGTGCCTGTAGTCCCAGCTACTTGGGAGGCTGAGGCAGGAGAACGGCGTGAACCCGGGAGGCAGAGCTTGCAGTGAGCCGAGATCGCACCACTGCACTCCAGCCTGGGTGACAGAGTAAGACTCCGTCTCAAAAAAAAAAAAACAAAAAAACAAAATGGGTATGTTAATCATGATAGTACCAGTTCCCACCTCACAGAGTTGCTGTGTGGATTAAATTGTAATAGTTCATAATGCACGTAGAGTACTTGGCACAGCACCTAGAATACAGAGTGCTCACTCAGTGGTAGAAATGGTCACTTGTTAGAGTCAGCATACTGAAATAAATGTTCTCCAATTTGCCGGGTGCAGTGGCTTACGCCTGTAATCCCCAATACTTTGGGAGGCCGAAGTGGGCGGATCATGAGGTCACAAGATCGAGAGCATCCTGGCCAACATGGTGAAACCCCATCTCTACTAAAAATACAAAAATTAGCTGGGCGTAGTGGCACATGCCTGTATTCCCAGCTACTTGGGAGGCTGAGGCAGGAGAATTGCATGAACCTGGGAAGCAGAGCTTGCAGTGAGCCGAGATTGCGCCACTACATTCCAGCCTGGTGACAGAGCGAGACTCCATCTCAAAAAAAAAAAAAGTTCTCCAACTTGAGATAATAATATGAAAAGATTCCTTGCTTCCTTAATAACTTAGTCTCATGGACTAAGCCCTCACAGTGCCTATTGTAACCACTAAGGGAATGAGAGGTGTGTGTGTGCGCATGCAAGGGAAGTAGATGCTAGATAGGGTGGGACCTGGGAGCATGTGGACAGAGGAGAGAGCCCAGACATCAGGACTGAGGTCTCTGGAGCACCATAGCCAAGCAGAGACAGTTGTCTAAACATCCAGGATTGGGATGAGCATTTGCAGTGTCCACATAACAGCATAGGGCAAAGGCATTAATAAAATATTAGCTGAGAACAGGCTGGGCACGGTGGCTCACGCCTGTAATCCCAGCACTTTGGGAGGCCGATGCAGGCGGATCACGAGGTCAGGAGATTGAGACCATCCTGGCTAACACGGTGAAACCCATCTCTACTAAAAATACAAAAAATTAGCTGGGCATGGTGGTGGGCGCCTGTAGTCCCAGCTACTCAGGAGGCTGAGGCAGGAGAATGGTGTGAACCCAGGAGGCGGGAGCTTGCAGTGAGCCGAGATCGCTCCACTGCACTCCGGCCTGGGTGACGGAGCGAGACTCTGTCTCGAAAAAAAAAAAAAAATAGCTGAGAACAAAGAGAATAGCTGTTATGAGCAGATGGGGATTGCAGGTGGGGCCTGAGGACAAGGCCTAGACCCTAGGTCCTGTGTGAGGGTCTTTCTTCAATCTTAAAGTGACCATGTTTTCCCAATGATTCAAAAGCTAGTACCTGGCATTTCTCAGCTAAGCCCTTTTTTCTTTGGCTGCTGAGCAGGATGTTTCTCTTCTCTCTTGAATGTTGAGCCAAGCTGAGCTATCTTCCTGAATTCACATGCCTCCTTAGAAATCAGCTTTTGTCTGAGTCTGTCAGTGTAGCCTGGGCTCAGGCTGGACAGCCTCGCGGCCTGAATTCTCTGGCTTTCCCAGTAGTTCTCAGCATCTACTGAACTGACTCTCTTGCCTCTTTGATTCTATCTTGTCTGGTCTCCTGGGTTTGTTTTTTCACGAGGTAGTCAGTCTGGAAAAAGAACCCCTACTCTCTCTATGGGCATGGAAAGAGGTATGGCTTAGGAAATCATTGGACATATAATTGTCACTTTAGTCATTCACAATGAAAGATACACAGAAGGCAGCATCCTGACCAAACAGGCCCAGGAGGTAGAAGGCTTCTCTTCCAGCCAGACTCCTGGCTGGAAGCAAGATGTTGTATAGAAGTTAGTTGCCATCCAGAAAGTTAAAGGCATTTATTTGGGACCCACTGCACGTCTATCCCTGTAATGAGGGAGACAGTATTTCAATGCAGAAAAGATAATGTTCCTCATCAGAATCTCTGATTATTTCATGACGATTGAGTCCTAGAAGTGGCTTTATTTTTCCAAGAAGTAAGAACACTTAAGGCTTTTTGACACATGTTGCCATATTGCCTTCCAAAACGGCTGTACCAATTCAACATGCCCACTTGTTGCATTTGATTGTACCCACTTTATCGTACCTTTGCCAATACTGGGTATTATTACAAGTTTTGCAATCTATATAATGGGGAGGCAAATGGTATTGCTTTGATTAAATTATCTTTGTTAATTAATGAGGAGGTTGAACATTTAAAAAAATTTGTTTGCTATGAGGATGATACTTGGTATCCACTCCAGGGTGGGTCTGGAGGAATGTTGACTAGATTTTTTTTTTTTTTTTTTTTGTGATGGAGTCTCTCTCTGTAGCCCAGGCTGGAGTGCAGTGTGCGATCTTGGCTCACTGCAACCTCTACCTCCCGGGTCTTCGTTCAATCTATTCCCTTGCCTCAACCTCTGGAGTAGCTAGTATTACAGGCATGCGTCACCATGCCCAGCTAATTTTTGTATTTTTAGTAGAGAAAGGGTTTCACCATGTTGGCCAGGGTGGCCTTGAACTCCTGACCTTGTGATCTGCCCACCTCAGCCTCCCAAAGTGCTGGGATTACAGGTGTGAGCCACCGTGCCGGGCCTGACTAGATTTTTTTTTATGGCTAAGTTTTATATGTCATTTATTTTTAAATTTCTTTCTTTCTTTGAGATGGAGTTTCGCTCTTTCACCCAGGCTGGAGTGAAGTGGCGTGATCTCAGCCCACTGCAACCTCTGTCCCCTGGGTCCAAACGATTCTCCTGTCTCAGCCTCCCAAGAGGTGGGATTATAGGCCGCTGCCACCACGCCTGGCTAATTTTTGAATTTTTAGTAGAGATGGGGTTTCTCCATGTTGGCCAGGCTGGTCTTAAATTCTTGACCTCAGGTGATCCACCCGCCTTGGCCTCCCAAAGTGCTAGGATTACAGGCATGAGCCACTGCGCCTGTCCTATTTTTAAATTTCAACACAGTAAAATTTACTCTTTTATTGTATAATTTTGTGATTTTGACACATACATAGAGTTGTGTAACTACTTACACAACCAGAATATAAATAGTGATCTCATTCCCTGAAATTCTCTTATGTAACCTCTTCGTAGTCAAACCCTCTGTCAATCCTTAACCCCTGGCAACTACTGAACTATTCTATACCTCTATATTTTTGTGTTCTCTAGAATGTCTTTTTTTTTTTTTTTTGAGATGGAGTCTCGCACTGTCACCCAGGCTAGAGTGCAGTGGTGTGATCTCGGCTTACTGCAACCTCTGCCTCCCAGGTTCAAGCGATTCTCCTGCCTCGGCCTCCCAAGTAGCTGGGACTACAGGCACGTGTCACCATACCCAGCTAATTTTTGTATTTTTAGTAGAGACAGGATTTCACCATGTTGGCCAGGCTGGTCTCGAACTCCTGATCTTAAGTGATCCACCTGTGTCGGCCTCCCAAAGTGCTGGGATTACAGGCGTGAGCCACCATGCCCGGCCCAGTGTCTTTAATCGAGCAAAAAATGTTAAGTCTAACTTATTCACAGTGTGCTTTTGTTGTCCTACTGAAAACTCCCTGCCTAATCCAAGATTATTAAAATGTTCTCCTATATTTTTCTCTAAAAGTTTTCTAATTATCCCTTTTACATTTAGATCTGTAATCTGTTTTTTAAAATTTTGTATAAGGTGTGAGTTGCAGGTCAAGATTCATGTTTTTGCGTATTTTTGTCCAATTGTTCCGGCACCATTTGCCAAAAAGTCTATCACTTTTTTATTTAGTTGCCTTTGCACCTTTGTCAAAAATCAATTGATCGTATGTGTGTAGGTCTCTTTTGCTCTATTAAAGACACTGGGCCGGGCACGGTGGTCTCTCTATCTATCTTACACTCAATATCACATGGCCTTTTTTTTTTTTTTTTTTTGAGTTGGAGTCTTGCTCTGTTTCCCAGGCTGGAGTGCAGTGGCGTTATCTTGGCCCACTGAAACCTCTGGCCCCCCACCAAGTTCAAGCAATTCTCCTGCCTCAGCCTCCTGAGTAGCTGGGACTACAGGTGCGTGCCACCACACCCGGCTAATATTTTGTATTTTTAGTAGAGACGGGGTTTTACCATGTTGGCCAGGCTAGTCTTGAATTCCTGACCTCAAGTGATCCGCCTGCCATGGCCTCCCAAAGTGCTGGGATTACAGGTGAGCCACTGTGCCCAGCCACATGGTCCTGATTATAGTAAGTAGTTATGTTTTTGCCTCTTCCAGAATGACACGTAAATGGAATCATACAGTGTATAAATTTTGGCCTGCTGCAGTGGCTCATGCCTGTAATCCCAGCACTCTGGGAGGCCAAGGCGGGTGGATCACCTGAGGTTAGGAGTTTGAGACCAGCCTGGCCAACATGGTGAAAACCCTCTCTACTAAAAAACAAAAAATTAGCTGGAGGCTGGGCCCGGTGGCTCACACCTGTAATCCCAGCACTTTGGAAGGCCGAGGTGGGCAGATCAGGGGGTCAGGAGTTCGAGACTAGCTGGCCAACATGGTGAAACCCTGTCTCTACTAAATACACGATTTTTTTTTTTTTTTTTTAGAGACAGAGTCTCACTCTGTTGCCAGGCTGGAGTGCAGTGGTGTGATCTCGGCTCACTGCAACCTCCAACTCCCTGGTTCAAGCGATTCTCCTGCCTCAGCCTTCTGAGTAGCTGGGATTACAGGCATGTGCCACCATACCCTGCTAATTTTTGGTGGCAGGCACCTGTAATCCCAGCTACTCAGGAGGCTGAGGCATGAGAATCGCTTAAACCTGGGTGGCAGAGGTTGCGGTGAGCCGAGATTGCGGCACTGTACTCCAGCCTGGGCAACAGAGTGAGACTCCATCTGAAAAAAAAAAAAAAAAGTTAGCCAGGCATGGTGGTGGATGCCTGTAATTCCAGCTGCTCGGGAAGCTGAGACAGGAGAATCTCTTGAACCCAGGAGGCAGAGGTTGCAGTGAGCCAAGATCACGCCATTGCACTCCAGCGTGGGCAACAAGAGTGAAACTCCATCTCAAATAATAATAATAATAATAATAATAATAATAATAATAATAATAGAGTCTAGCTTATTTCACTTAGAATAATGAATGACTTGTGATTCATTCAAGTTGTGTACTTAGTCTTTCAATTATTTGTATTGCTCGGTGGTATCTATTTGTTTAAGCACTTGCCGTTCTTCTTTTTCAAAGTTGGTTTGGCTATTCTAGTACCTTTGCCTTTTTAAGAATCAGCTCATAAGTATCTATAACAACTTGCCCCCTTGATGAGGACAATGTCTGGGTTTCCATAAATCTACAGATCAATTTGGGTAGACCTGTTGTATTAACAACATCCAGTCTTCCAATCTATGAACATGGAGTATCCATTTATTTACCTCTTGAAATTTCTTTCATTAGTGTTTTGTAGGTTAGCTTATGCCTAAGTATTTCATGTTTTGGAACCGTTAGTGGTACTGGTTTTAAAATTTCAGTTTCAAAGCATTCATTGCTAGTATAAATAAATCCAGTTGATTCTTTGTCTATTGACCTAATTCCGATTTTGCTCTCTTGGAAGCCACCTGCCACGTAAAGATGGCCAGGCTATCCTGGTGGAAAGAACATGTAGAAAAAGGCCCTGGAGGATAAAAGACCATGTGGCAGACAACTGAGGTGTCTCAGATGATAGCTGACAGAGCGGGAGCACTGTCATCTCTGACAAACACCACCACTTTAAGTTCCAGCTCCCTTTCTAGCCTTATGCATTTCAAGGAAATCACTTCACTTCTAACAACAAGTAGCCAAAAAGAGCAGACAGTAAAACACAGATAAGACCAGCTAGGGCACAGAGGGAGGTTAGGGGAAGTCTCTTGGGTAACTGCCAAGCTAAGCTTAACCTTCATACAATGTGTCCCAGTAAAACAGTGGGCCTTAATAAGCACATTCCTTTCCCTTCAGGTGCACTAAGATAGGGAAACTAAAAGCAGACTCGGGGGTATGCCTGCAGGTGCAGAAAGATGTATGGGAACAGACACAAAACCCTCCCAGATAAGCACAACAAAGAGACACAGAAGCAATCCAAGCCTCTGATAAACTCTCCTGCCCTGAATTCTTAAAAACTCAGTCTGTAAGACTGTGCCTCTGACCTAACTTGGCCAGAAGCCCCTCTCAGGTTTGTTTTCTCTAAAATAAACCTGTCCTTGACTGTTGAGCCACCTTTCATGTTTCTTTCCTCTTTCTTTAATTCTTACAATAGCCAGCACCAACTGCCAGACATGAGAGTGAAGCCATTTTTGATGTTCTAATCCCACTGAGTTCCTAGTTAAATGTAGTCACATGCGTGAACCCAGCTGGCATTACATGGGACTGAAGAACTGCCCATCTGAGCTCAGCCATCCCACAGAATTGTGAGAAATAACGCATCTTGGTTGTTTTATTTTTATTTATTTATTTTTCTGAGACAGAGTCTTGCTCTGTTGCCCAGGTTGGAGTGCAGTGGCATAATCTTAGTTCACTGTAACCTCCGCCTCCTGCATTCAAGCAATTCTCCTGCCTCAGCCTCCCGAGTAGCTGGGATTACGGGCATGCACCATCATGCCCAGCTAATTTTGGTATTTTTAGTAGAGATGGGGTTTCACCATGTTGGCCAGGCTGGTCTTGAACTCCTGACCTCAAGTGATCCACCTGCCTCAGCTTCTCAAAGTGCTGGGATTACAGGTGTGAGCCACTGTGCCTGGCAATCTTTGTTGTTTTAAACCATCAAGTTTTGGGACGGTTTAAAATGGAACAATAGACAACTGATATAGGGCTTAGCAACAGTTCAGTTCTTCAGCCCTGGGATCCCTGGCCTGGTCGTGACTGCTGGGCTTTGATATGTCTTCCTGAGTTATCTTGTTGCCAGTCAGACTCGGGGCTTATGTCCCCAGGGATAACAGCTGGCTGCCAAGTCACAGCTCTCCCTCTTCCCTACTCACTCCAGAGTGGTGTAGTTCAAATGGCCTGCATCTCTGCTTGAGCCCATGTTTCACTGCGGAGAGGCCTCTGCCATCCTTGCTTGTACTGATCCCTAGCTGTGGACTGCTTCTGCTTTCCCACTTGATTGACAGCTGCCAGTTTTCATAGCTCTCTGGGTCCCCACCACAATGCCCTCTTGGCGCTCTGATTGAAAGTCTCAGGAATGACAATTTGCAGCACCTTTTTCTCACCTTCTGATATGAGCGTCTCCTCTATTGGGCCTGTTTCACTCTGCGACAAGTGATCAGTATTCCTCAGGCCTGAATCCCCAGTTACAGTTTCATGAATTGGTAGCCATTTAAACCTGACCTAGAACCTGCAGAGTGGTTTAATTTTATTACCCGTTTAGTACAAAGACTTGGAACCCTGGGGCTAGGTTAATTAGGTTTTTTTTTTTTTTTTTTTTTAAACATGTAAGTCAGAGCAAACACCTCCTGGCCTGTCCTTACTAGCTATATAGTCTGGGAAAAGTTCTTAAGCCCCTATAAACCTCATTTTCTTCACTTGTAAACTAAAGATAATAATACTTGATAAGATAATACATGTGCATTGCTGATCAACATGCCTGGCACACAGCAACTGTTTCATGATAGTAATTATAATTAATATTGAAAGTCAGAGATAGAGGGGCCCTTAGGGATTATTTAATCTAAGATTTTTCAGTGGGAGAAAGTGAAGCCCAGGGAGACTGAGTAATTTGCCCAAAGTCACACAGCTCATTAGTAGTTGAACTAGAACTCAAACTCTAATCTCATGTCTTTCCCATTGCATCACAATTATTTCCCTTAGGAGGTCTTGGAGGGAAAAAAGGGACAGAAAGAAGCTACCAACCACCAAGTATCTACTTCATTGGTGCTTTACATACATCATGTTATTTTATTCCCATAATAATTCTATGCGTCATTATCCTCACTTTATTGATGAAGACACTGGACTCAGAGAAGTTAAAATCTTGCCAGCCAGGCACAGTGGCTCATGCCTATA
This sequence comes from Symphalangus syndactylus, assembly GCF_028878055.3. Lineage (NCBI taxonomy): Eukaryota > Metazoa > Chordata > Mammalia > Primates > Hylobatidae > Symphalangus > Symphalangus syndactylus. The sequence goes on from NC_072425.2 coordinate 39,846,125, forward strand.
ATCCCAGCACTTTGGGAGGCCGAGGCAGGCTGCTCAACTGAGGTCAGGTGTTTGAGACCAGCCTGGCCAACATGGTGAAACCCTATCTCTACTAAAAATACTAAAATTAGCCGGGTGCAGTGGCACATGCCTGTAGTCCCAGCGACTCGGGAGGCTGAGGCAGGATAATTGCTTCAACCCAGGAGGCAGAGGTTGCAGTGAGCCGAGATCACGCCACTGCACTCTAGCCTGGGCAACAGAAGCTAAACTCCGTCTCAAAAAAAAAAAAAAAAAAGTGAGAAGTTAAAATCTTGCCTGCAGGCCCCACAGGCAGTAGAATGGGGACTCCAACTCGGGCCTGTCTGACTCCAAAGCCAGCCCATGCTCCTATACCTCTCCCACCCTTCCTGGGTCAGGCTGGAGAGCCTGAGAACCACAGGGAAGAAGGGTTTCTTCAGGGTCTGGCACCACCCTGGCTGCATTTCTTCTTAGTCCTCAGACGCAGTAGCTGGTCTGCACGCAAGAGCCTTTTATCCTTCCTTCCACACAATCCTTTTAACTGAAATCAAGTGGCCAAAGCTTAACTGTAATTCTACAAAACTGGTGGTAAAAGGCCTGGCTGGGGCTCGGGCCACTCACCCCAAACGTGATGTGCACAGAGAGTGGGGCTGACATTGTTTAGCTCCCTGCTCAGCAGTGCCCAGCCAAGCCTCCCAATCTAAATTGAGCCCTTAATCGTTTTCCTGGCATTTGCTCAGACAGGATTTTATTTTCTAGTAATAAAAGCTCCTACATTGTAGGAAAAGAAACCAATCTGCCTTTTCTCCTGCTAGCTTTTGTGAATGCTTTGCCACCTGTCCTTTTCCCCCTTGTCCTTGTGCTTGGGGCAGAGCCACGTTGTTTTGTGCCCACTGTCAAGTTTTGAGGAGCTCTGAGTGGGCAGAGAAAAGCACTCACACTGACTGTGCCTCTTCGCTCATTGCTGGCAGCTTCCCATCTCGTGGACGGACAGGTTTCATCCTACAGGCTTGACTTCTGGGTCTGCAGGTGGTATGAGGAAGATAGTCCCAGGGAAGTAGGAGCAAGTGAGTCACTGAGGGCCTCCCACGTAAGCAGCTCTTGATGGCTGGTGCCTAGTTGCCTTGGTCTTCTGCTTAAGAATTTTCAATGGCTCCCCAGTGCCTGCAGCATGAAGCACACACTTTCTAAAATGGTATTCAGACCACCCACCTCCTCGACCTCTTCTCTTTTTGTTGGTGAAAAAAATAAAAATAAAAAAGAAAATGCAGAATAGAAAGAGTAAAAATGAATCTCTCCAGAGTCTTCATCACCAAAATCAATGCTAACATATTGACATATATCTTTCCAGACCTATGCATAAATATATATATATTTAAATTTGTGAGTCCTTTTTAGTTCTAACTTTCCTTTGTAGCTTGATCTTTTTACAACTCCCACAGTACACTAAACATCATCTACACGTAATTCACCTGTGTATAGGCAAATGCGTAGAATGTGCCTATTCCAATTAAAGGAAATATGAGATGTGTGTGTGGGTGTGTGTGTGGGGTGTGTGTGTGGGTGTGTATATATAAAATCTATACCATGGAATACTACTCAGTCATAAAAAGGAATGAAATTTTCTTTTATAGCAACATGGATGGAACTGGATGCCATTATCTTAAGTGAAATAACTCAGAAAGTCAAATACGCATGTTCCCACTTATGAGTGGGAGCTAAATTATGTATATATACATATACACATGGACATAGAGAGTGAAATAATTGACATTGGAAACTCAGACATATGGGAGGGTGGGAGGAAGCTGAGGGATGAGAAATTACCTAATGGGTGTAATGTACACTATTTGGGTGATGGTTACACCAAAAGTCCAGTCTTCACCATTATGTAATATATTCATGTAACAAAGCTACACTTGCACCCCCTAAATCTATAAAAATAAGTTTTTTACAAGAATTAGCCTATCCATGTAGCATGCACTTTTTTTCAGATTTTTAAGACTTCACACCAGCTGTTCGCTGTCTCTGAAATGCCCTTTACACAATGCCTGCACATAGTAAGCTCTAACAAAACTCTAGCTGTTCCTTTTAATTTCCTTTCCTGCCTGGTGAGCTCCAACTTAACTATTTAAAACTCTGCCTAAATAACTCTACATCTAGGAAATGCCCCTCTCTCCCCAAACCCTCACCTGTCTGCTTACCAGTTGGCTACTCACTACCCGTTTTGGGACCCATGGATCCACTGCCCTCCCACCCTACCCTGTCCTAAGCTGGCTCTTCCAAGGCAGTCAGGGGTCATGTCTGTTTCACCCAGATCCATGATTGACATTCAGTACGGGCTGGGGAAATGGACATCAGACTCTGTCAGAGGCAGCAATTTGCTGGATGAAGCTAGTCCGAGGCATACTGCAGGGGCCCAGGGCACTGCTGGACAAGTCAGTGTGGCTGTGAGCTGGCATTTGTACAGAGATTCCAAACTGCTAAGGAGATCCCTGTTGTTTGCTGGGCTCCTCCCTGTCTGACAAAAGCTAACCTTCCACCTCAGAAAGCATTATGGTGCCAGAGAGCTGTCTTGGCAGACCTTGGATGAATTATTTACTCTGTCTTTGTTGAGTGAATGCAGGCATCTGTGTGGGGTGTCCAGTGCTGGGCACATCTGAGGCTCCTCTAAAGATGCTTGATCCAGAATTCTAGACTTAATGATGGTGGGCTGCAGAGAAAGAGGAAAAAAACCAATGTCCCCACCCTTGGTCAGACTTCCTGCCATATCTTTAGGGGGGGCATTTTGTTCTCTTTGACTCACCTTTGCCCCCAGCTCCCTGCACTGTCCCCCAACTCCATCTCCATTTAAAAGGGACATTTTGGCCAGGCGTGATGGCTCATGCCTATAATCCCAGCACTTTGAGAGGCCAAGGTGGACGGATCACTTGAGGTCAGGAGTTCGAGACCAGCCTGGTCAACAGGGTGAAATCCCATCTCTATTAAAAATACAAAATCAGCTGGGTGTGGTGGCACGTGCCTGTAATCACAGCTACTTAGGAGGCTGACGCAGGAGAACTGCTTGAACCCGGGAGGTGGAGGCTGCAGTTAGCCGAGACTGCACCACTGCACTCCAACTCTGGGCAGACAGAGCAAGACTCTGTCTCAAAAAAAAAAAAAAAAACAACAACAACAAAAAAAACTGGACATTTCACATTTTCTTGTTGGTGCCCAATTTGTTGCTCCTCTCTCCTCCTTTACCTCCTCACCATGCAGCTCCTGTGTCATAATCTTACACATCCTTCTGTCTGCATTCCCTCAGCATTGGAAAACTCCGAGATGAGAGCCAAGAGCAATGGTTTACTGGAAACTGCAGCAGCTTTAAGCAGCATTTGTTGAAAAGCACACATTGGGTACTTTCCAATACCTCGGCTCACTTCTGGGTGGTCTTTGTTAAGAGAAGTGGCTTCTAGCCTCGCTGGGTAACACATCTCCCTTCTCAGGTTCCCTGAACAAATGAAACAATTGAAGCAACTGGAAATAGCAGCCACTGACATGGGAACACACATGGCATCTAACACTCATCCTGACAGAAGAGTCATGTGGCCGAGTTTCTTCAGGCCTCACCCACCTGTGAGTGTTACTGTTGGGGTCATATTAGGGGCAATGGCCTGTCATTGCTGACCCTTGCCCCTGAGACTTTGTCCACAGGAGCATTTTGCAGCCACTCACAAGTACTCCTGTTACACTTCCTCTCTCCCCCACATTGGCAATGTCTCCAGGTCACCTGACAACTCCAGGGGAAAGTACAGCAGATGCCTTATATGCTATACCTGCATGGAGAATGTGTTCCCCTGGTGAGGAAACTCTTCAGGTGATTAAATGGTGACAAACGCTCTGGAATTCTCCCTGTGCTGGGAAGACAGCATGTCCCTTCACCTCCACCTCCCTTTCTGCATCTTAGTTTGTCAGCAGGCCCGAAAGCGGCAGTGGTAACATCACCCTTTGAAAACAGTGAGGAGCCCCTCTCTCTGCTGAGTTATTATTTTTTTTTATGTGTTTTTTTGAGACAGAGTCTCAGTCTGTCACCCAGGCTGGAGTGCAATGGCGCGATCTTGGCTCACTGCAACCTCCACTTCTCAGGTTCAAGTGATTCTCCTGCCTCAGCCTCCCAAGCAACTGGGATTACAGGCGCATGCCACCATGCCCAGCTAATTTTTTTTTTTTTTGTATTTTTAGTAGAGACGGGGTTTTGCCAGTTGGCCAAGCTAGTATCAAACTCTTGACGTCAGATGACCCACCCCCTCTTGGCCTCCCAAAGTGCTGGGATTACAGGCATGAGCCACTGCACCCAGCCTTTCTCTGAGTTCTGACTTCCGTCCACAGAGCCAGGATAGGCATAGATATCTGAAGCTTCCCACATGCTGCTCAGCTGTCTTTGCATCTTTTTCTGGCATGTGAGCCAAACCACTTCCTCATCTTCACACAGAGTGACACCCAGAAGCCCCACAGACCAGTTCATCAAACACACCCAGGCATGGCTGTAGCCCAGTGCAGACTCAAGTTGAGACACCATTAAAATAAGAAATGTTTTTCTAGCTCTTTAAAGTTTACAAAACCCATGCATATACATGACTTCCACTTAATCCTTGAAATAGCCTTTTGAAGTTTGGGTTGTCTTTATTCTCATTTTATAAGGAGTAAAACTGAAGTTCAGGAAGGTTAGAAAAGGCAGACATGACTATTTAGTAAGTGACAGAGCTAGGGATTTTCAGTCCTGTCATATGGAACCCTAGGCTCCCTCTGTGATAAGATTACAAACCTGAGACTTAGTTGAGGGAGATGTAGATTAAGTAGCAACAGCTGTGCCTTCAGACCTGGGGTTCAAGGCAGCTGGCATCACCCAGAGGCAATTAAAGTCTCGGATAGAGTGATAATTAGAATTGGGCTGGCCGGGCACGGTGGCTCACGCTTGTAATCCCAGCACTTTGGGAGGCCGAGGCGAGCGGATCACGAGGTCAGGAGATCGAGACCACGGTGAAACCCCGTCTCTACCAAAAAATACAAAAAATTAGCCGGGCGCGGTGGCGGGCGCCTGTAGTCCCAGCTACTCGGAGGCTGAGGCAGGAGAATGGCGTGAACTGTCTCAAAAAAAAAAAAAAAAAAAAAAAAGAATTGGGCTATCCAGGCAAAAATAGCCATGGTCTCTTCTCAAGTTGAGGAGACTTTTCTGTTCTTCTAGGTGTTCTTCTTTTTCCCTCTGTGCTCCACAGCACTTGGATGGGACTTCTCACAGAGTTATTTCTGTGACTCTCCCATCATGCTTGTTCTACTGTAGGATCCTTGAAGCCAGAGACTATGCTATGAACATAGGAGGTACTCAATAAATGTTAGTGGAATGAAGGGCTGTTTCTTAATGTCACTCCATTAGACTTCCAAGTAGGAAATTTAACTGTAGTTATTTCTTTCCCATGAGCACCTCTACCAGAGAGTGGGCATGCATGGTGCACAGTAAAGCAGAATAACTTAACCCTATTGACCTCCTGTCTCAGTTTCCATGCCTTTATGTTGCCCAGCTGCTCCCCTTTGGGTCCACTGATGCATCTCACTTTCAGCTGCCACCCTCCCACCCCGGCTCCTGAGTCTGAACAAGTTCAGGCAGGAAGTAGATTAACCACCTCAGTGCGTCTAGTGGGACTTGGTGCGCAGTCATCCACTGAAACTTGGAGGTTGATAGTCCAGTAACATCCTCTGACAGTCATGTTTCCCCGAGTGATATCTGTCCTCTCTCTGGCTATTGCTGGCCCAACCCGGAGATCCAGCTTCTACGTGATCCCTAGCTCTCCCGCCCCGGGGCACAGTCTCCTTTTAAGACTGCTCACTGCTCCTGAACTCAGCCTGGGGCTGGGCGCTGGCACACTATGTGGCACTTTGCCAGCCCTTTTCCCTGGGTCAGAACCTGGATCTTATCCATTGCTACCCATGGACAGTGTGTCTACAAATAACCTCCTACCTGCCTGTCTGCTGGCCTGTGTGTCTGACTGGGGAAGGCAGACAAGATGCTTGGATTCCTCTCCATTTGCTCCACCCATTTGATTAGAGAGTTGATTCAATCACGCCTGGGCTTCCTGTGTCCTTTGGCCATTGTGCCTCACCCATCAGGGTACCAGTCTGATATTTGCTTTTGTAGCTAGGCTTATTCCTCCTGCCCAAGATTCAGCTGTGTAGATGCAGGGTCAGGTTTTGTTTCATCCTCTTTGTCTGATCTGCATGGCTGTGAGATGCCCACAGTGCCTTGTTTATGCCCAAGCTAAAACTTCATTTGGTTTCATCTTATGTGCTCTTTAAGAGGTTTGGTGTGGAAGAAAGTTTGAAACTAATAGGATAAACTAAAGAGTAATGGTTGGGATTATTTTTATTGATTTATTCTGTCTCTAATATTAAAACTCTATTATCTTTTTTTTTTTTTTTTTTTGAGACAGAGTCTCACTCTGTCACACAGGCTGGAGTGCACTGATTTTGGCTCACTGCAACCTCCACCTCCCAGATTCAAGCAATTCTCAGCCCCCCAAGTAGCTGGGATTACACCATGCCAAGCTAATTTTTATACTTTTTTTTTTTTTTTTGAGACAGAGTTTCGCTCCTGTTGCCTGGGCTGGAGTGCAGTGGTGTGATCTTGGCTCACTGCAAACTCTGTCTCCCAGGTTCAAGCGATTCTCCTGCCTCAGCCTCCTGAGTAGGTGGGATTACAGGCATGTGCCACCACGCCTGGCTAATTTTTGTATTTTTAGTAGAGACGGGGTTTCACCATGTTGGCCAGGCTGGTCTCGAACTCCTGACCTCAGGCGGTCCACCCACTTCGGCCTCCCAAAGTGCTGGGATTACAGGCATGAGCCACTGCGCCCGGCTGCGTGATTTCTTTAACATCTGGACTTCAACAAATGTGATCCCTCTGCTTGGAGTCTTCTTCCCTGTACCTCCTATGCCACCATCTAGGTCTTAGTTTGGATATTGCTTACTTCTGAAAGTGTTAAGGCCAGCCTGGCTTTCCAGGCTAAGTGTCGTATCTCTGAATTCCCATGTTATTCAGTTGTTCCTCCTCCTCCTCCTCCTCCTCCTCCTCCTCTTCCTTTCCTTCTCTTTCTCCTTCTTTTTCTGCTTCTTCCCCTCCTTCTCCTTCATCTTCTTCTGAGATGGGGGTCTCACTATGTTGCTAAAGCTGATCTTGAACTCCTGGGCTCAAGTGATTTTCATGCTACATCAGCCTCCCAAGTAGCTGGAATTACAGGTGCAAGCCATCATGCTTGGCCAGTTCTGTGTCTCTCTTTTTTTTTTTTTTTTTTTTTTGAGACAGAGTCTTGCTCTGTCGCTCAGGCTGCAGTGCAGTGGCGCAATCTCTGCTCACTGCAGCCTCTGCCTCCTGGGTTCAAGCGATTCTCCTGTCTCAGCCTCCCGAGTAGCTGGGACTACAGGCATGTACCACCACGCCTGGCTAATTTTTGTATTTTTAGTAGAGACTGGGTTTCACCATGTTGGCCAGGCTGGTCTCGAACTCCTGACCTCAAGTGACCTGTCCGCCTCAGCCTCCCAAAGTGCTGGGATCACAGGCATGAACCACTGCTCCCAGCCTCAGTTCTTCTCTTTTACCATATTGAACTGCAAGTATCTGCCTCCCACACCAGATCATAGGCTCTCTGATGGCAAGAACTATGTCATCTTGTTCATGCTCATATCTCCAGTATTTGCAAGTGTGCCAAGCACAGGTACTAGTTTCAGTGAATAGATGAATGAATAACTGAGCTTTGGTGTTGTTATGGGTTGAGAACTGTGTCCCCACAAAAAGATCTGTTGAAGTCCTAACCCCTGATACCTGTGAATGTGACCTTATTTGGAAATAGGGTATTTGCGATGTAATGAGGTTAAGGTGAGCCCATACGAGATTAAAGTATGTCCTAAATTAAATGACTTGTGTTCTTGTAACATAAGGGAACTTTAAACACAGACACATATGGAAGAGGAACAAAAGATCCTCTCACAATACCTTCAGAGAGAGCATGTCCCTGCTGATTTTGGATTTTTATCTTCCAGAACTGCAAGAGAATAAACTTCTGTATTTTTTGTTTGTTTGTTTTATTTTTGAGACGGAGTCTCGCTCTGTCGCCCAGGCTGGAGTGCAGTGGCACGATCTCGGCTCACTGCAAGCTCCACCTCCCGGGTTCACGTCATTCTCCTGCCTCAGCTTCCCGAGTAGCTGGAACTACAGGTACCTGCCACCACACCCGACTAATTTTTTGTATTTTTAGTAGAGAGAGGGTTTCACTGTGTGGGCCAGGATGGTCTTGATTTCCTGACCTTGTGATCCACCCGCCTCAGCCTCCCAAAGTACTGGGATTACAGGCGTGAGCCACCGCACCCGGCCCACTTCTGTTGCTTTAAGCCACTAAATTTCTGGTACCTTGTCACAGCAGGCCTAAGAAATGAATCCACGTATATAACATATATCAGATAGATTGTAGTCCAGGTTCCTTTTGGAGGTGTCATACTTCACTTGGCTAGATCTCCTACAAGTCTTGGAAATTACACCTTGGCAATCACCATTGGTGGACTCTTTTAACATAATTGCTGGAAGATTTGTAGTCATAGTTTTCTTAAAAATAACAGTAAATTGCAGTAGCATCTTTTGTTTTTTTTAAAAAAAGAGTAATAAGCATTGGCCAAAATGTCTGGTAGATTGGATTCAAGGTGTGAAGGAAAGAGAAGAGTTAAGGAGTAAATTATATTCCCATTTAGAAAAGTAGGTGAGGGCCGGGTGGCTCATTCCTGTAATCCCAGCACTTTGGGAGGCTGGATGGGCGGATCACTTGAGGTCAGGAATCCTAGATCAGCCTGGCCAACATGGCAAAACCCTGTCTCTACTAAAAATACAAAAATTAATGGCATGGTAGCACACACCTGTAATCCCAGTTGCTAGGAAGGCTGAGGCAGAAGAATTGCTTGAACCTATAGAACAGAGGTTGCAGTGAGCTGAGATCATGCCACTGCACTCCAACCTGTGTGACAGAGCATGACTCAGTCTCAAAAGAAAAGTAGGTGAGGGGACACAAGGTGAAGTATGGAAAAAATCATGTCACAATTTGACAATGGAGCAGGGTAAAGACCTCAATCTTCAGAAAAAAACCATTTTACCTCAATTAAAAAGAAGTTTAAAACGCAACATAAATAAATAGGAACATATATGGAAGTGTTAAAAAGGAAAACATTGAGTTTGACAGATACTATCATAATTAAATACTATTGCTTTGCAAGGGGGTGGAGGGACTGGATAGCTCAATTCTTTCAAAAATCACCTCAGTTGTATGAGCCACCTCCACGTGGTTTTCTAACATTTCAAATGCAACTTGTGGCTATCCTCTTCTCCTCTCATTCCCCATCCCTCTTTCAAAACTGCTTCACTCAAAGCCATCCACATTTCAGTGATAGCATCTCTCTCTCTTTTTTTTTTTTTTTTTGAGACAGAGTTTCCCTCTTGTCACCCAGGCTGGAGTGCACTGGCACCATCTCGGCTCACTGCAACCTCCGCCTCCCGGGTTCAAGTGATTCTCCTGCCTCAGCCTCCTGAGTAGCTAGGATTACAGGCATGTGCCACCATGCCTGGCTAATTTTGTATTTTTAGTAGAGACAGGGTTTCTCCATGTTGGTCAGGCTGGTCTTGAACTCCCAACCTCAGGTGATGTGCCCACCTCGGCCTCTCAGAGTGCTGGGATTACAGGCGTGAGCCACCGTGCCCGGCAACAGCATCTCTCTTTTCCAGTTGTTCAAGCCTCAAACCTTGAGCTCATCCTTAACTTCTTTCTTTCTTTCACACCAATCTATCAGACATTCTCTGAACTCCGTGTTCAAAATACATTAAGCATTTGACCATTTTCCACCATCTCCATTGTTACTTCACTGGTCATAGCTATCATTGTCTTTCATTCCCTCCTTCCAATTTATTCTCAATGTAGTCTTCTGCTTCGGCCATGGTTCCTAAAGTCTGCTGTGGCTCCCCAGTTTACTCAGAGTAACAGCCAAAGCCCTTCAATTACCTTTCTGATTTATCCTATTACTTTCTCCTTTGTTTACTCCATTCTAGCCATGCTGACCTTGCTTTTCCTGGACTATGTCAGACATGTCTCTGCCTTAAGGCCTTTGCACTGGATGCTGCCCCTTCCTCCTTCTTCCAGATTTCTTCCCCCAGAAATCTGATATCAGCTTGACCAACTCCCTATCATCCTCCGAATCTTTTCTTTTCTTTTTTTAAAGATGGAGTCTTGCTCCTGTTGCCCAGGCTGGAGTGCAATGGCGCAATCTTGGCTCACTGCAACCTCCACCTCCTGGGTTCAGGCAATTCTCCTGCCTCAGCCTCCTGAGTAGCTAGGATTACAGGCTCGTGCCACCATGCCTGGCTAATTTTTGTATTTTTAGTAGAGATGGGGTTTCGCCACGTTGGCCAGGTTGGTCTCGATCTCCTGACCTCAGGTGATCCACCCACTTCAGCCTCCCAAAGTGCTGGGATCACAGGTGTGAGCCACTGCGCCCGGCTGAATCTTTTCTTAAATGTTACCTTCTCAATGGTGCTTTCCAGGACCACTGTTTCAAATTCTGCTCCCTGCCCCTCTGTCTCTTCTAATCCTTTTAACCTTATTTTACTTATTTCCTCATAGTGTCTATCACCTTCTAGCATACTATCATAATTTATATATTATGTCTATTGTTTACTGGAAAGTTTTTAGCACAGGGTCTTTCTTGCCTAGAGTAGGTTCTTAACACAGGTTAATTCTTGTTTTTGTCAGAGGTTATGACTTAAAAAAATCTTTTGATTTAGATTTGCTTTGCAAAAGGTATAACTTCCATCTTTTAAAGATTATTAGTATTGATGTAAGAGTCACATAACAGAAAATTAACCACTTTAAAGTGAACAATTCAGCCAGACACGGTGGCTCACGCCTGTAATCCCAGCACTTTGGGAGGCTGAGGTGGCTGGACCATTTGAGGTCAGGAGTTTGAAACCAGCCTGGCCAATATGGTGAAACCCCGACTCTACTGAAAATACAAAAATTAGCTGGGCGTGGTAGTGGCTGCCTGTAGTCCCAGCTACTTGGGAGGCTGAGACAAGAGAATTGCCTGAACCCGGGAGGTGGAGATTGCAGTGAGCTGAGATCACGCCATTGTACTCCAGCCTGGGCAAAAGAGTGAAACTCTGTCTCAAAAAAATAATAATAAATAAAATAAAAATTCCTCTATGTTTATAGGCCTTAAAACACAAACCAACTTTCTGTGAAGGTGAATGATTTTGTTAATTGTTTCAAGATGTTGAGTGTTTTAAACTATGTTGTAAAAGCCCTACATGATGACAAAACAAAACTCATTAGTTAGTTTTCCCCTGTTGGGATTTTACTTAATAATATAAAATGTAGACATTCACAGGCAATTTTACAACTGCAAATTTAAACCAAGTATAATCAGAAAAGGGGAAAAATAGACATAATATTGATATATCTGCTTTGTTGAGCTAGATCTGAGAGTAATATATCTCACTCGCTTCATTCTTTCCTTGGTCGTTCAGAGTGCTATAAGGTTAATTCAAGAATATTTCTGGAAGGATACAAAAGAAGCTGTTAACAGGTTTTTTTCTTCTGCAGCAGGGTTCTAGGAGGAAGACTTACTCTATAATTAGATAATATACCTCTTTATACTGTTTGAATTTTTACCCTAGGCTTGTATTACAGTTTAAAAAAAAATAACAATGACAACAACAAAAACCCTAAATTTGTGTTAAATTATCCCTCTGTGTTCCCCACGGTTCTGGGCATGTATTCGTCAGGACTCTTTCTTTTCTTTTTTCTTTTTTTTTTTTTTTTTTTTTGAGACAGGGTCTTGCTCTGTTGCCCAGGCTGGAGTGCAGTGACACGATCTTGGCTCACTGCAACCTCCACCTCCCAGGTTCAAGCAATTCTCATGCCTCAGCCTCCCGAGTAGCTGGGATTACAGGCATGTGCCACCATGCCCAGCTAATTTTTGTATTTTTAGTGGAGAGAGGGTTTTCACCATGTTGGCTAAGCTAATCTCAAGCTCCTGACTTCAAGTGATCCACCTGCCTTGGCCTCCCAAAGTGCTGGGATTACAGGCATGAGCCACCGCGCCCGGCCTGTCAGGACTCTTTAAAGTGATGGAAACCCAATTTAAACTAGACTCTGCAGAAAAGTGGGTGGCTGTTACTAGAGCACAGAGCAGGGATGGAGTAGTTTACAGACCTAAAGGAAGAACCATGATCTCAGGGGTTAGCACTGAGGCCTCCCTATGACAAGCTTGTTTTTTCTCCTGTTCTCATGATCATTAGTTGTGTTTGCTCTTCTATTCATGTTGGTGTCATTCTCTCTTGCTTCTCCATATGGACATGGCTGTTGGTAGTCCTAGCTTAGGAACCCCAGAGAAAAGAAAAAATATCTTTCTCCCCAAGTCTCTATTTTAATCCTGATGAAGGTTCTCACTGATATTGCTTGTGTTGCGTGCTTCTCCTTGAACTATCACTATTGCCAAGGGAATTGGCCAGACCTGGATCATTTACCCAGTGTGTGGCCAGCGTAATGGAATCTCTTAACAGAAGGAACAAGTGAAAGCTTCCTGGGAGGAAAAGTAAGTAACCACAGTCTGCTACAGTCTACCTCTTGACTGCTTAGTCTAATACAAACTCTCCTCCCATAATAGTATTCCAAGACAGTTCCTGGAAATCACACAGCCCTCATACAGACACCTAAAATATATTCACCCCCTTTCCCACAGCAAAACAATTTGATGTATTTACCAGCAGGTTAAGCTGCAAGTCCAAAGTTCTGGGGGATCTTTCTTCTTCCTGGGCTGCTTTGAATATGACTTCTCTCGGTTCGGCGACCCATGTTTAATTGAGTAATGTAATACAATAAAAAACTTTAATTTAGAAAAGAGGAAAAAAAGGGCCGGGTGCAGTGCTCACGCCTGTATTTTTTTTTTTTTTTTACCTTGTCCCCAAAGAGCCTGTTTTTGGCTAAGCGTGGTGACTCATACCTGTAATCCCAACACTTTGAGAGGCTGAGATGGGTGGATCACCTGAGGTCAGGAGTTCGAGACCAGCCTGGCCAACATAGTGAAACCCTGTCACTACTAAAAATACAAAAATTAGCCAGGCATAGTAGTGCATGCCTATACTAGGGGAGATGAGGCAGGAAGATGACTTGAACCTGGGAGGCAGAGGTTGCAGTGAGCCGAGATTGTGCCACTGATCTCCAGCATGGGCAAAAGAGCAAGACTCCATCTCAAAAAAAAAAACAAAAAAAAAAAAACCAGATTGTCTTTTTTTGAACTATTTGGAACTAGAAGAAATCATTCATCTCACTTTAGAGCAGTGGCTACCTTCCTTAAAATAGAATCTGTATGTCCATGTGTGGTTTGAATGTGTCTCCTCCATAATTCAGGTATTGAAACTTAATGGCCAATGTAATGGTATTAAGAGGTGAGACCTTTAAGAGGTAATTAAATCATGAGGGGTCCTCCTCTCATGAATGAGATTAAAACCGTTATATAAGAAGCTTCAAATAGCATTGGGCTCACTTGTCCTTCTACCTTCTGTTATGCAAGGACACAGTGTTTCTCCCCCTGGAGGATGCAGCAACAAGGTGTCATCTTGAAAGCAGAAAGCAGCCCTCATAAAACTGAACCTGCCAGTGCCATGATCTTGAACTTCCCAGCCTCTAGAACTGTGAGAAAGTAAATTTTTGTCCTTTATAAATTACCAGTCTCAGGCAGGGCACGGTGGCTCACACCTGTAATCCCAGCACTTTGGGAGGCTGAGGCAGGTGGATCACAAGATCAGGAGCTCAAGACCAGCTTACATGGTGAAACCCCATGTCTACTAAAAATACAAAAAATTAGCCAGGCATCATGGCACGTGCCTGTAGTCCCAGCTACTTGGGAGGCTGAGGCAGGAGAATTGCTTGAACTTGGCTGGCAGAGGTTGCAGTGAGCTGAGATCGTGCCACTGCACTCTAGCCTGGGCGACAGGGTGAGACTCCAGCTCAAAAAAATAAAAATAAAAAATAAATAAAATTAATTACCAGTTTCATGGCTGGGCACAGTGGCTCATGTCTGTAATCCCAGCACTTTGGGAGGCTGAGACGGGTTGGATCATCTGAGGTCAGGAGTTTGAGACCAGCCTGGCCAAAATGGTGAAGCCCTGTCTCTACTAAAAATACAAAAATTAGCCGGGTGTGGTGGCACATGCCTGTAATCACAGTTACTTGGGAGGCTGAGACAGGAGAATCACTTGAACCTGGGAGGTGGAGGTTGCAGTGAGCCAAGATTGTGCCACTGTACTTCAGCCTGGACAACACAGCAAGACTCCATCTCAAAAAAAAAATTATCAGTTTCAGTTGTTTCGTTACAACAACACAAACTGGACTGAGACAATCTACATCTATTTCTTAATCTCTATCTTTCTCTCTCTATTTACCTACCTATCTATCTGTCATCTGTCTAACCTCCCTTTCCTTCCAGGAAGTGGAGATTTAGGCAAGTGTTTCAAAAGACTATTGTTTCAAAAATGCTTCCATGCTCTTGAGAAAGGGCTACTATTTGTTGCTCATTGCTTACTTTCTTTTACCCTGCTTTGGTTTTTCACTGGCCATCAAAGTTCTTACTGATGATCCTGAGTCAACTCATTAAGGACTCTGATGGGGAATTGGGAGGGAACGAAGAAGGAATAAACCCTCAAGTGTGAAAGGATGAAAGGGATATAGTAAGAAAGTAAGAGGACCATTGATCCACAGCCAGAAAAGTGGCTCAAGATTGGGGTCACCACCTGAAAAATCTGGACAAGTGAATCGAGAAGATGTCCATAATAAGCCTTGTCTTTGTGCCTCTGGAGTCATATTGGATTAGAAACTTTGCCAACTGACTGTGCAGTTTTCACAAGATTGAAAGCCTTATATTACTTATCCCTGGTTTCTGAAGATCAGGTATTCACCCTTCATGAAACCTTGCTCATTTTACATCAAGTCTCCTCAATAGTTTTCCTTCTTGTAGAAGCAATGCTCACCTTGAAGCATATATCTATTTCTGCCACTGGCCAATTACCTCTTATGGTATTTCTACCAAAATACCTTTCCTCTTTGTTAGACTAAAGATGACTCCTAGACCCTCAGAGAAATGATGGGAAAGAGTTTCCAGACCTGTACTTAGATGGCTTAACTAAGACTACCAGATCCCCCAAGCTGGGATAGCAATAAATGGATTCTACCAGTCCCCCAGAATGTTCTTTTCCCCCCAGTCTATTTCAAGCCAGGCAATCTGGAACTGAGTTTTATCTTTCCTCTATCTCACGATACTCTTCTTAAAGTTACATGGAGATGGAGACTCAAGGTTAAAGTTTAATCAGCTGATTCTCAAACTGTATATCTCAGATCTCACACCTCCAGCTTTTTATCTGGGGTGGAAGGTGGTGATGGGAAGGGAGGAGAGTATCACAGTTCTACAACAATCATTCCTAATTTCCTCTTAGTGCTTATTTGCAATGCCTCTTCCTGGGACCAAATTATTCTCAGGAAATGTTTGGTTGCAAGGAAGAGAAACTCACTAAAATTAGCCCAAGTAAAATGGTACATTTATTATGTGGCTATAACAACCAATGTCCAGGACAGTGAGGCCATGTTATAGACATTTATGAAGAAGAAATAAGGTATACATAGTTGGGCCTCAGAGGGTCTATAAAACGTAGATAGAAAGTAAGGAAATAAGGCTCTTCTTTTCCTAAGACCCTTTCATCTTTCATCTCTGCTTCTTTTAATTCTGGCTTTCTCCCTGCAGAGAATAAATTTCTCCTTATTCATGGTGTCTTTGACCCTGTAGTTTCAGCTTGGTTCACTGTCTCACAGTGGGTGTGTTATCCAATAGGAAAAGTGTGTTATCCAATAGGAAATTGGAGTGCTATTAGGATAGGAGAACAAACTCTAGGATGCCAAAATATGAAAAGTTACCGTAATAATGACCAATCTATCCAAGCTAATTCAAGTTGGATAAATAGTTTGCCATATCTGAAGTGGAAGTCACCAAGACACCAATGCATAGTGCCTCACTCTGTCCCCGGAACTTGAAGGCATCCAGTAATTGTTTGCTTAGTGGATGAATAAATTAGCGAATGACTGGAGTTGAATGCAATTCATGTCTGATTTATTTTGATTCATCTTGGTAACACCCATAGCACCTGATATACTGGGGTGTGTGTGTGTGTGTGTGTGTGTGTGTGTTAGTATATGGTAAGTACTCAATAAGTAACCGAATACTTGCTGAGCACCAAGCTAATATAATACCTTACTGTATTAGCAGAATAACTCTCACCTCCTTTAAGTATTGTGCTTTTCGAAATGGCAAAATTGGCCAGGCATGGTGTCTCACACCTGTAATCCCAACACTTTGGGAGGCCAAGGCAGGTGGATCACCTGAGGTCAGGAGTTCGAGACCAGCCTGGCTAACATGGTGAAACCCTGTTTCTACTAAAAGTACAAAAGTTAGCTGGGCATGGTGGCATGTGCCTGTAGTCCCAGCTAGTTGGGAGGCTGAGGCAGGAGAATCATTTGAACCTGGGAGGTGGTAGTTGCAGCGAGCTAAGATTGCGCCATTGCACTCCAGCCTGGGTGACACAGTGAGACTCTGTCTCAAGAAAATAAGTAAAATAAAATAAAACGGCAAAATCATCATATAGTATCGTGGTCTCCAGTGTAGAATGTGTATGGCAATGCACCATATAAAAAATTATTATGACCTCTAAAACAAAAATTGTGTTGCTAATATCTGATATACAGGTTGATATTTGTGTCTTCACATAGGTCACATGTCCAGAGTAGTTCATGAGTTCTCTAAGGGAAGAGTGGGGCTTCCACAACATGGAGGGAGGGCTTGACTGAGTTGTCTTCTTCTGGGCGTTGACTCTCAGCACCCGGTGATATATTGCAGTTTACTTGGGCCCGTGTGGATTCTAAGAAAAATGCCTTATCTAGTTTGAACTAAAGTAACTTTCACAAAATGAACAAAAAGCTTAAAAAGATATCTGTAATGAAACTGTAAATTTAAGACGATACCTATAATGGAAGCATAAGGAAACAATGAGAAAATGGCAAAACAAACATTTCTGCTCTGTTATGAGCTCTTTGTCTGCCACATTAAGAGATAAAACACTGATATCTAGTGAGATCTGACAAGAGGTGTCGAGAAAATTAGACGTTATCATGGAGCCCTGTTTGAACTGTGGATTTAAGTCCAACATCAGTGACAATGAACATTGCCCCAAAGTGTATCTTGTGCTTGAGTTTTATCCATAAAATTGTCATGGTTATCATGACATTTAGAAATGAAGCATCTAGAGTATGCAGTCCAGTCTTACAGCTTTTTTACAGGGATGTTTTAATCAGGCACTGCTCAATTTCACTTAATTTCACAAACTTTATAGATTTTAGCTTAACAGCAGAGGTTAAAAGGCTACATACTATTAGAGAAATATGTGTTCTTCTGCCCTGGTAAAACTTGGCAGAAATAATAAGAAAAATGTGTTCCTTTGTCAGCAAATGTCATTGGAAGATGCATAGAAAAGATTGCTGAAGATCTGAGGAAACAAGCATTAGGATAGATTTGACATCGTAGAAGGTTTCTGATATAATTGGATGAAAGTACAGATATTTCTAACTTGACTCAATTTATGATACTTGCTAGATTCTGTTTCAATAGTGAAATACATAGAAAATAAATCTCTCTCGCCATTAAGAAAAATATATCTTGGAGGGGCTATATTAATTATAAAGATATAATTATACCTTTAATTATAATTATAATTACTTCTTAAATACAAGAGGGATAAGGCTAGAGGAATAGAGCATAAGTGAAATTTAATGACTGCATCATTCATATGTAGTTACTGTAGTAAAGAGGTTAGAGCCTTAATAATTAAAATTCCAGGAATTTTAGGTGTGATAAATTTTGTGAAAACAGAAACTTTAATATTAAAAACTTCATAATGATGTATAGCAGAAGTTGGCAACCTTTTTTGGTAAAGAAGATAGTATTTTAGGTTTTCCAGGACATATGGTCCCTATTATAGTGATTCAGTTCTGCCACTGTAGGGTGAAAGCAGCCATAGACAAAATGTAAATTAATGAGTGTGATTGTGTTCCAATAAAACTTTATAAAAACAAGAGTGGAATGGATTTGATGTAAGGGCCATAGCTGGACTTCTGCTTTATGAGATGGGGTAGCCATAAACACAGAGGTTCATTGTTTATCTTCTGTCAAAACACTTTAAAAGGTTGTTGAAGTTAAAAACAAATCTTCCATTTATTGATTTTCTTTTTTTGAGACAGAGTCTTGCTCCATTGCCCAGGCTGGAGTGCAGTGGCACGATCACAGCTCAGTGCAGCCTAGACCTCCTGGGCTCTAGCAATCCTCCTACCTAAGCCTCCAGAGAAACTGGGACTACAGGTATACACCACCACACTTGACTAATTTAAAAAACATTATTTGTTGGCAAGATGCGGTGTCTCATGCCTGTAATCCCAGCACTTTGGGAGACCAAGGCGAGTGGATCACGAGGTCAGGAGTTCAAGACCAGTCTGGCCAAGATGGTGAAACTCTGTCTCTACTAAAAGTACAAAAATTAGCCAGACACAGTAGCAGGTGCCTGTAATCCCATCTACTCGGGAGGCTGAGGCAGGAGAATCCCTTGAACCTGGGTGGCAGAGGTTGCAGTGAACTGTGATTGCGCCACTGCACTCCAGCCTGGGCAACAGAGTGAGACTCCGTCTCAAAAATAAAATAAAATAAATAAATAAATAAATAAATAAATAAATAAATAAGTAAATAAAAATTTTCTGTAGAGATGGGGATGAAGTAAGGGGTGTGGGTGTCTTGCTATGTTGCCCAGGCTAGTGTGAAACTCCTGGGCTCACTTGATCTGCCTGCCTCAGCCTCCTAAAATGTTGGGATTATAGGTGTGAACTATTGCACCCAGCCAATTTATTGGTATTTTATGTAACAAGTGGTTGTCAATAGTATGCTACCTAGCAGATAAATTAAAAGAAAAATAAGAACAGATTAAATAGCTTGTTTCTTCATTTTCGAAAATGACTCTGAGAAAATGTCTCTATTGGAATATTGTTTAGTTGTGGAAGTTACATATGTTTGTCATCTGCATACTGAATACACTTGGAAAAAGAATTTTCTAATATGTTTAATTATCTCCTAAAGAATTGTAGTGGGTTTTGAATCTAATTGTTAAAAAATATAAACATACAACCTCTTCTAATTTGCTTGCTGAGTAATTTTTTGGCATTAAGAATGATGGAAATCAGGCCGGCCACGGTGGCTCATGCCTATAATCCCAACACTTTGGGAGGCTGAGGTGGGCGGATCACCTGAGGTCAGGAATTCAAGACCAGCCTGGCCAACATGGTGAAACCCCTTCTCTACAAAAATATATAAATTAGCCAGGCATGATGTCGGGTGCCTGTAATCCCAGCTACTCGGGAGGCTGAGGCGGGAGAATTGCTTGAACCCAGGAAGCGGAGGTTGCAGTGAGCTGAGATGGCACCATTGTACTCCAGCCTGGGAGACAGAGTGAGACCTCATTTCGAAAAAAAAAGGCTGGACGTGGTGGCTCATGCCTATAATCCCAGCACTTTAGGAGGCCGAGGTGGGTGGATCACTAGGTCAGGAGATCCAGACCATCCTGGCCAACATGGTGAAACCCCATCTCTACTAAAAACACACAAATTAGCTGGGCATGGTGGCGGGTGCCTGTAATCCCAGCTACTTGGGAGGCTGAGGCAGGAGAATCACTTGAACCAGGGAGTTGGAGGTTGCAGTGAACCGAGATTGTGCCACTGCACTCCAGCCTGGCAACAGAGCAAGACTGTCTCAAAAAAAAAAAGAATGATGAAAATCTATTGGCCAAATTTCAACAAAAACTTCTTCATGAATGATGGATAGGATTTAAAAGATGGCAATTATGATTTAGTAAGTGCAGCCAAGCAAGAGAGTTCTTCCATTTGGTTCTATTTGGAACCTCCATGTGAGGTTCTTTTTCCGTCTGTGTCATCCATTAGAATTAAGTGTTGATCATAAACTGAACTTAGATGCAGGCCTTCAGATTGCTGTGACACAAAACATTAAACCAAGATTTTTAATTATTTTTATATTTACTTTTAAAAATTTTTTTATATAAATATATTTTATTATTGTTATTTTTTGAGATGGAGTTTCACTCTTGTTGCCCAAGCTGGAGTGCAATGGCACGATCTCAGCTCATCACAACCTCTGCCTCCTGGGTTCAAGGGATTCTCCTGCCTCAGCTTCCCAACTAGCTGGGATTACAGGCATGCACCACCACGCCCGGCTAATTTTGTATTTTTAGTAGAGATGGGGTTTCTCTATGTTGGTCAGGCTGGTCTCAAATTCCCAGCCTCAGGTGATCTGCCCGCCTCGGCCTCCCAAACTGTTGGGATTACAGGCGTGAGCCACCGTGCCCAGTCTATTTTTTTAAATGTTTTGAGACTGAGTTTCCCTCTATTGCCCAGACTGGAGTGCAGTGGCGCGATCTCGGCTCACTGCAACCTCCGCCTCCTTAAACCAACATTATAAAAATAATGAAACACATTGAATACATCGCTTACAGATATTTTTGTTCTAGAAATTAATAAAATAAATATTATTTAAAGATTTTATTTCATACCTTGCATGCCTTTTAACTATCTCTCTTGTAATAAGTTTCAACATGTAAAGTAGTACTTGTATATTATATGAATATATGAATATGCATATTTTGGTATTTTGGAGTCTGTATGCTAAACCTTTAAAAAATTATGGTGATGGGCCAGGCGGTGGCTCAGGCCTGTAATCCCAGCACTTTAGGAGGCCGAGGCAGGCGGATCACAAGGTCAGTAGATCGAGACCATCTGGCCAACATGGTGAAACCCCGTCTCTACTAAAAATAGAAAAATTAGCCGGGCGTGGTACTGGACGCCTCTAGTCCCAGCCACTCGGGAGGCTGAGGCAGGAGAATTGCTTGAACCCGGGAGGCGGAGGTTACAGTGAGCCGAGATCACGCCACTGCACTCCAGCCTGGTAACAGAGCAAGACTACATCTCAAAAAGAAAAAAAAAAATTATAGTGAAATATTATCCAAAAAGTTTGGAGACTATCATTTGGGGTAGGGGGGTAGTATGCATAGCAGAACGTTGATGGACTTTGGAGCTACACAGACCAGCTGTGAGTAATAATAGTAATTACCACTTAATGTCGCTCCTATGGCTAGGCACCATGTAGGATGTGTTGCAGAAATTATCTCATTTTATCCTGTCCAAAACCATATGTGAGAGAATAACATGGCTGCACTTCCTTTTGTCTCTGCACTGGACACATTTCCAAAGATGCTTTGGGACAGACTATGTCTTCTGCTCCTGTGAGTCCCGTTGCCCTCAAATTCTCTTTAACTCTATGATTGCTGCTCTAAAATGAGGCTCAAGTCTGCCAGGCTCTGGAAGGCATTTAAGGGGATTTCTATGTCGTTCATTGAACAAAAGGGAAAAACTCATAACATCACCTCTTAACATATTATTATATAGTGAACTTTCAACTTTGGATTCAATGGGGGTATTGGCAAGTAAGGATAGAATGGCAGGTTCAGAAAAATCCAAAACCACAGTTAAAACAGTATTATAGTCAATGCTCCATTATTTGGAGAAGATGAACTGTAATTATACTGTTGGCTAGATCTGGGAGGGGTTCATTTTTTCACTGAGGCTGGGCTTTGGAAGAGGGTCAGACTAAGTCCATACATTCAGGGAGACTCAGAAGGCAACTGGTCCCTGCTCATCCTGCCCCTTGTTGGAGTAGAGGCTGGTAATCTGAATTCATTAATTTCTGCCTAATCACTAACCCTGCAGGTTGGGGAGGCCTGCCCCTCTCAGGTCCATGCTGCACTTGACTGCCATTGCTACACCCTGAATAACAGAGTGGGGACTGAACATTACATTTAAAGATAAGAAAACTGAGGTTTAGAGAGATTAAGTAATTTGCATACTGACAGAAAGCCAGTGTCAGAGTTGGAGTTAGAGGCCAGGTCTGGCTGATTCCAAAGCCTCCGTGTCTTCCACTACCTCAACTTGTGCAGTTTGGTCCTTGGCTACTGTGACAGAGATATTTTTGGATAGAGGCTCTTCTTTCTTGACTCTCGAAAAGTATTATATTGGCATATGCCAATTCTGCTTATGCCAGATGAAAGCCTTGTGATTCTCCTTTTCCGTGACTTTGCTAAGAGTCATAAGGGACTTTGAAATCATCCATTCCAATGCTCTCATTTTGCAATGAATAAATTAATACCCGGAAAGATAGAGTAATTTCCCCTAGCTCCCCACAGTAATTAGTGATGGCTGTAAACCTGCTTGATCTGAACTTTTTTTTTTTTAGGTGGATTCTTTTTTTTTTTTTTTTTTTGAGGCGGAGTCTCGCTCTGTCGCCCAGGCTGGAGTGCAGTGGCACGAACTTGGCTCACTGCAAGCTCCGCCTCCCGGGTTCACGCCATTCTCCTGCCTCAGCCTCCCACGCCCGGCTAATTTTTTTGTATTTTTAGTAGAGACGGGGTTTCACCGTGTTAGCCAGGATGGTCTCGATCTCCTGACCTGGTGATCCACCCGCCTCAGCCTCCCAAAGTGCTGAGATTACAGGCATGAGCCACCGTGCCCGGCATTTTTTTTTTTTTTTTTTGAGATGGAGTCTCGCTCTGTCGCCCGGGTGGGAGTGCAGTGGTGCTGTCTCGGCTCACTCCAAGCTCCGCCTCCTAGGTTCATGCCATTCTCCTGCCTCAGCTTCCCACAGGCGCCCGCCACCACACCTGGCTAATTTTTTGTATTTTTAGTAGAGATGGGGTTTCAGCGTGTTAACCAGGATAGTCTCGATCTCCTGACCTCGTGATCCACCCGCTTCGGCCTCCCAAAGTGCTGGGATTACAGGCGTGAGCCACCGCACCTGGCTAGGTGGATTCTTGCTCTGTCACCCAGGCTGGAGTGCAGTGGTGCAATCTTGGCTCACTTCAACTTCTGCCTTCCGGGTTCAAGCAATTCTCTTGCCTCAGCCTCCTGAGTAACTGGGATTACAGGTGTGTGCCACCATACCTGGCTAATTTTTGTATTTTTTAGTAAAGATGGGGTTTCACCATGTTGGTCAGGCTGGTCTTGAGCTTCTGACCCCAAGTGATCCACCCGCCTTGGCCTCCCAAAGTACTAGGATTACAGGCATGAGCAATCCCGCCCGGCTTCGATCTGAACTTTTGAACTCTTCACATATTGGCAAATGATCCCAGAATATAGATGTGTGTGATTCAGCTTCAGTTTTCAAACATCCATAATTGAGCACCAGAGTTATAATTTTCTTTAAAAAAAGTAGACCAAGCATGGTTTCCCACCAAACTTGGTTGAAACTTTAAACCTGTCTGGGGCAGTGGTTATAGTGTTCTAATCCTGGGTTTGTTTCTTGTTCTTATTTGCCTTGATTTGAAAAGATGAGCCATATGATTCCCAAGTGTTTGGATGCTTTTCTGATGCTTTCAATAATACAGCATGTAGAGAGTAGGGCTTTTTATGGTCACGAGGTGGTACATAACCATCAAAAAATCCTATCCTATTTCTTTGGAGCTTCTAGCAGGGGAGTGCAGCTATTCGTATACCCTTGACTGAAGACTGGTCCTCCTCTGTTGGGGATGATTGTCCTCTTCGACCAAGCATGCAGCTTCAGCAGGAACACACATGGAGCAGTGAGGGAGGAAGGGGCTACCCGCCTAGCCAGCCAGATCAGCCAAATCAACCCTGGTGATCAATGGGTGGCAGATGTCGCAGTGAGATTGCCCTCACATCCATCCTATCCTATTTCTAAGATTGAATTTCTAAAAAACTGATTAGGTTGTGTGTGTCTGTGTGTGTGTGTGTGTGTGTGTGTGTGTGTGTGTGTGTGTGTGGATTACACCTGAGCCTGTAGAGTTATGCCAGGCCTCTAATTTTGTCTTCCTGTTATAAATAATGAATGAATTTACTAAGTGACAGCTAAAAGCAAAAATTTTTTTTTTATTGCTTTCACTCCTTTATTCAAACATTAAAAATACATTGAGTACCAGGCCGGGCACAGTGACTCATGCCTGTAATCCCAGTACTTTGGGAGGCTGAGGCAGGTGGATCACCTGAGGTCGGGAGTTCGAAACCAGCCTGACCAACATGGAGAAACCCCGTCTCTACTAAAAATACAAAATTAGCCGGGCATGGTGGCACCTGCCTGTAATCCCAGCTACTTGGGAGACTGAGGCAGGGGAATCGCTTGAACCCGGGAGGTGGAGGTTGTGGTGGTGAGCCGAGATGGTGCCATTGCACTCCAGCCTGGGCAACAAGAGTGAAACTCCATCTCAAAAAAAAAAAAAAAAATCGAGTACCTACAATATGCTAGAGTCTGTGCTTATCCTTGTCCTTGAGAGTTTCATGGTCCAGAAGAGGAGATAGAATTATAAAGACATATAAGATTTGAAAAGACACATGATGACTATTGTCATAGAAGTGTGTGGGCACTGAGAAGCTTATATTGGTCCAGAGGAGTGGGGAAGACACTGGAGGAAGCGATATTTGATCTGAGTATTAAAGAATGAGTAGGAATTCATCAGTGGGGAAGGGGAAAGTTTATTTCAGAGGAAAAGACTAATGCAAACAAAGGTAGAGAGGAGTAGATCCCCACTGGGTTGTAAATTCTTGTGATTGGTAACTTAAATGTGAATGACTAGTATTTCAACACTTTGGGCCCATAAAGACTGATTTCAAGGTTTTAAAATCCATTTTTAAAAATTAATTTTTAAAGCTATGTTGTAATTATTGTTTGGCTTTGCTGGCTATTATTTATTTGGCATCTATTATGTGCTCTTAACTGTGTTAGGTGCTTTAAATATTTAATTCCTATGGCAATTCTATACTGTAGCTACCAAAGAGGAAACTGAGTATCAGGAAGCTTAAATGCTTTGCCACGGTCTTGACGTGTAAGAGGCCAAGCAAGATTTTTGCTCTTCAAACATACTTGTACTCACCAAAGTCATTTATTTTTAACTGAAGTAATAGTCTCTACTATGAAGTGTAAAACAGATCTTTAAGAATGAATGCTTTTGTTTTTGTTTTTTTCTGAGATGGAGTCTTGCTCTGTCTCCCAGGCTGGAGTGCGGTGGCACGATCTCAGCTCACTGGAACCTCCACCTCCTGAGTTCAAGCAATTCTCCTGCCTCAGCCTCCCGAGTAGCTGGGATTACAGGCATGCACCACCATGCCCGGCTAATTTTTGTTTTCTTAGTAGAGATGGGTTTCACCATGTTGGCCAGGCTGGTCTTGATCTCGTGACCTTGTGATCTGCCCGCCTCAGCCTCCCAAAGTGCTGGGATTACAGGCGTGAGCCACCGCGCCCGGCCCAAGAATTATTTATTAAAAGAACTTAAAAGTATTATAGAAGACTATTTAAAAGCAGCTCATCTAGCTTTGAGGTATAGATCAAGAAGGTCATCCAGAGAGGTTAGGTGACATGCTCATGGCCCAGCCAGTTAAGATAGCTTGCTGATACTTGATCCTCTGCTTCCTTCAACACTGCTCTGGCTCTTTGACACCAGATCCCAATTATGCACCTGGGAGATATAAAAGTGAATAAGAAATACTGCTTACAGGAAAGCTCAATAACTTGCCTAAGGTCACAAAGCTCAGGAGGAGTGGAGCTGGCACGGAAATCAGGCAGTCTGGCTTCAGGGTTCATGGTCTTAACTATGCTCTCACAGAGGTGTAGAGATGGGAGGATAGGATGGGCAGCCTCTCTTTAATCCTGCCATTATTTGCTCAGGGACCTACTAAAGACATTACTTAGGCCAGGTGCAGTGGCTCATGCCTGTAATCTGAGCACTTTGAGAGGATGAGGCGGGCAGATCACCTGAGGTTGGGAGTTTGAGACCAACCTCGGCAACATGGTGAAACCCCGTCTTTACTAAAAATACAAAAAAATTAGCCGGATGTGGCAGCACATGCCTGTAATCCCAGCTATTTAGCAGGCTGAGGCAGGAGAATTGCTTGAACTTGGGAGGCAGAGGTTGCAGTGAGCTGAGATCACGCCACTGCACTCCAACCTGGGTGACAGAGACTCCATCCCCCCCGCCAAAAAAAAAAAAAAAAAAAAAGACATTACTTAACCATATTTAGTACTTTAATGTTCCCAATCTGTAATCATATTTGCCTAACATGTCACCATTTATAAAGTACATTAATAAGCTTGACTTTGATTTGATGGCACTTCACAACAACCATGGGAGGTATAGCCAAGACAGGTTTTGTTATGCTTATTTACAGATGAGGAACCAGGCTCAGAGAGACTAAAGGAGTTGTTCAGCCTTATGTATCGCTATGCAGAGATGGCATTAGATCCATTACAAAGTTAGTAGTCACTATCTTCAAGATACTTTATATAATATAAACAGAGGCAAAATCATGACTGAAAATGAAAGGCAAAATGTGATGTGTTCTCTAGGACATACTGGGTAGGATGATTGCAGGTTTAGAAGATAAGAAAATTATGTCCCATTGGCTTTCTGTCAGAGGGGGAATATGAGCTAGCTAATAAATATGGAAAATATATAGACAGGTGGTAATAGTGAGGAGGGCATTCCATGGGAGGCATGAATAGACCTGGGGTGTGAGCTTCTGTTGCAACCTCAGCTCCTGGCAGCTGGTTCATTCATCACTGTATTTGAAGGCTCAGCCTGTCCAGGCCAGTCTAAACAAGAGGCAGGTAGCTTGGCTCTCCCCTTTCGGATCTGAAAGTTTCCAAAATGTTCCTGGGCTCCCACAAAACTTCTAAAGACATGGCCCTTTTGCTTTGGTTTTTGCTGCCCTGGTTATTGACTGCCCCATATTTAGAGCCTGCCTGATTTGCTGTCTAATATCTGTGGCTTTGCTGTTCCATGAACACATACGTGGATGATGTTTCTTGCTATCACCACTACACAGAGCTGATTCTATGCAGTTAATTACTCAGGCAGCTGTGGGCTGCACCCCAACTTCCACTTCTGTCCACTCAAAATGCTTCAAGCAATGGATTTCACCTGCCAGAGAGCTGACAGGGAGAAGGTACTTCATAATACTATCAATCATAAAATAACCACTAAAATAATGCAGCAAAAGTTATAGCTAATATGCCAATAAAAGAAATAGAAGGGAATAAAAATAAATTAATGAATCTAAATGAAGGCAGAAAAAGGAAAAAGCGGAGAACCAATGAGATAAATTGAAAGCAAATAGCAAGTGGGTAGATTAAAACCCAACTGTACCAATAATCACATTAAATATAAATGGTCTAAACGCCCAAATGGAAAAACTGAGATTGTCAAATTGGATGCAAAAGCAAATCCCAACTATAAGCCACCTATAAGAAAACCACTTCATTTATTTATTTCTTTATTTTAATCTAATTTTTTTGAGACAGGGTCTTGCTCTGTCACCTAGGCTGAGTGCAGTGGTGGAATCATGGCTCACTGAAGCCTTGACCTGGGCTCAAGCAATCCTCTCACCTCAGCCTCCCAAGTACCAAGTAGCTTGCTGGGACCATGGGCATGCACCACCATGCCCAACTTTTTTTTTTTTTTTTTTTTTTTTTTTTTTTTTTTTTGTGGAGATGGGGGTCTCACCTTGTTGCCTAGGCTGGTCTCATACTCCTGAGCTCAAGTGATCCACCTGCCTCAGCTTCTCAAAGTGCTGGGATTACAGGCATGAGCCACCATGCCCAGCCAAGAAACCCACTTTAAATATGAAGATATAAATACGTTAAAAGTAAAGAGATGAAGAAATCATCTTTCTTCTCTGGGAAATTCAACCCTAGAAGGTATCCTAGAGGGATTCCTTCCCTGGGGCTCCAGGTCTCTCAGGAAGTCCCCAAGCGAGGAAAGTGAACTCTTTCTGACCTTCATTTCCATTAGGTGTTTCCTTCATTATACTGTAGTGAGGGTCCCAGAAAGATTATGCTCTCTGCACTCCCCTCAGGCTCTTGGATCTTGTCTGAGTGATAACCTCCTGAGCTTTCCTCAGAAAAAGACTGAGGGGAACTTGGTGATTGATACCAGCTTTCCCAAGTTGTTAGTTTGGTCTTGATGAAAACACTTTAGTGGGCCGGGCATGGTGGCTCATGCCTGTAATCCCAGCACTTTGGGAGGCTGAGGCGGGAGGATCACCTGAAGTCAGGAGTTCGAGACCAACCTAACCAACATGGTGAAACGCTGTCTCTACTAAAAATACAAAAAATTAGTTTGGCATGATGGTGTGTGCCTATAGGCCCAGCTACTCGGGAGGCTGAAGCAGGAGAATCACTTGAACCCAAGAGGCAGAGGTTGTAGTGAGCGGAGATTGCGCCACTGCACTCCAGCCTGGGCAACAGAGCGAGAATCCATCTCCAAAAAAAAAAAAAAAAAAAAGGAAACACTTTAGTGTTATACCACTGCACTTAGAATAAAGGCAAAATTCCTTAACCTAATTTACTTGGCCTTTTATGACCTCCCATTAATAGGCACACATGAAAAACATAATAAATATGAGTTCAATAAACAAATAAATGAAAACATTTAAATGAGAGGAGGAATAGACTAGTTTTTGCTCACCTGTCCAGTTCATCTCTCACTGTGTCCATCTCCCCATCATATGCTATATTCTAGCTATACTCAGCCCTTGCAATTTCTTAAAATCTCTGCGCTTTCTTTACTTTGGCTTCACACATGCCATTTTCTTGAAACATTCTTTCTTGCTTCCTTACACTGAACACACACACACACACACACCACAATTACCCCTATCTCCCATCCCCAACACCCCACACTTGCTTAAATAAGTCTCCCTCATTCTTCAGAATTCAGCTTAAAACTTGTTCAGAAAGCTTTTTCCACCCTTTTAGTTGGTGGTCCTCCTATGAGCTCCCATAATTCCCTATGCTTCTCATTTATAACAATGATCATTTTGTGCTATAGTCATTTAATTGTCTATCTTCCCTGTTAGATTGAAGCACAGGAGCTGAATAAATTGCTTTTTAAAAATTAATGAATAAATTCCTGAAAGATTCCACACTCAGAATGAAAACGAAGGCTGCCCCACCTCTATGGCAGGATATCCCAGTTGGGCAGAGAGAAAGAAGGAGGAACTGAACCTTGATCTGGAGTCCGTCTTAGAGTCCCTGGGGAGGGGCATTTGTGTGTGGTAACATTTAGCCTTTTCAGGGAATGTGAAGAAAGGAGCTGTCATACTAAAAAGGGCTACCCACCTTTGAGGGAACTAATAAAATGTCTCTTCAAGGGCTGGCTGTCCAAGTTCTGGCTGAAGGAGCTGGGCTCTGTATCTCCACACCCTGTAACAACCTTTGAAGGTCTGAGAGTGGAATAGCATGTGTGAGCATGGAAAGGGACGCTCAGCCAACTCCAGCAGTTTTGCAATGACATTTGCTACCATCAGGAAAGCATCAAGGGTCACTAAAGGAGATCCATGAAAAATAGTTTCCAGTAAAGTAGCAGGCAAAAGACATTTCTAGAAACCAAATCTTTATGTTCATTGTATTTCCTTTTGAATTCAAAGACATTCCATTGGAAATAACTTCCTAAAAGTGTGAGGAAAAAATATGGAAAAAAGGGGCTAAGCGGGTGATTGTGGCTTGGAATATCAGGTTTGCTGACCCAGGTGTCACACTTACACCACTTTTAGAGGAGGTGGCATTTTTCTGATCCTGGAATTTCTCTCTGTCCATCATGATCTCATCTCCTTCTTCAGGGCCACAGAAATTTCAACAGTGGTCTGCCTTTTCTTGATCCTCTCTTCTTTGTTTCTTTTTTCTTTCTTTCTTTTTTTTTTTTTTTTTTTTTGCGACAGAGTTTTGCTCTTGTCACCCAGACTGGAGTGCAATGGTGTGATCTCAGCTCACTGCAACCTCCACCTCCTGGGTTCAAGCAATTCTCCTGCCTCAGCTTCCTGAGTAGCTGGGATTACAGATGTGTGCCACCATGGCTGGCTAATTTTTGTATTTTTAGTAGAGACAGGGTTTCACTATGTTGGCCAGACTGGTCTCGAACTCCTGAGCTCAGATGATCCACCGCCTCAGCCTCCCAAAGTGCTGGGATTACAGGTGTGAGCCACCATGCCCGGCCTCCAAATGTATTATGACCACAATAATTAGTTTCTTGCATAACCTGCCAGATATGTTCTGTGCTTAAAGTATTTTGGGGAAAATGTCAGGAGAGAGAAATGAATGAAGCTTGAAAATTGCTGGAGAGGAAGTGAACGAATTTGGAACACAGGGGCCTTTGTGGGAGCAAAGGATTCAGAATGTTTCCTATGTAAGAGTTAAAATTATTGAAAGCGATTGGGTTGCACCTGATTGTCAGAGAAGCCATTAAGACTTCTAGGATAAAATCTCCATCAAAAGAGAAAGAGATGGGCATTGGGCTGAAGGTGTTAGCTAATGATGGTTCTGGGTCTATGTGCCAGATATCTTCCCTTTGCCCTTTTTCCAGCCTGATCTCAGCCCCACCCCAACCCTCAGGAGGCTGACCTGTACAGACTACTGTAACACTTCATCAGGCTTCCTTGTCTTTTGGCCTTTGCTTGATTTTTGGTAAATGAAAATCTCCAGCAGGAAATCAGAGGTGGGTGTGGGAGGGAAGTCTGGATATTTATTTCTCAGGCTCACTCTCTGCAGTGTTACCCAAAGCAGGCTATATCTCTAGACTGAAGGGCACAGTTCCTCTCAAAGTGGACTTCTCTGCATGAGTCTCTCTATTAAGTTACCAGTAGCTGCTCCTTCCTCTCATCTTTATGGGCACGAAGGTGGTAACATCCCACTGTTACTAGTCTGGGGTTATTCCATTGTCCCTTGTGAGTCCATTACACCTACTTTTTATAAATCGTCCTTTACTAAGAACTCAAACAATTCTAATTTGAAAGCACCATCTACCTTCTGCTGTGATCCTGAGATATAGTCAGTTTGGCAGCAGACTCCAGAACCTGTCCCAACACAGCTATCTTGATGGCAGGCTTATGTCCTGGGGAAATCGCTAGAGGACTGGTTTGAAGGACTTCTAACACCGGAAGCCTAAGGCAATTTTGCCATGGAGCAACCATCTCCAAATATGATGCAGAGAGAAGTGTCATCTGCCCTTGCTTTTGAGAAATAGCATCTTCTGGGCAAGAATTTTCACTACCGTGTTGGCAGCAATTGGAAGCAAAAGCTCAGCCCCAGCCATGTGGCTTCAGACATGCCAGGCAATAGTGGTATGTATGATCCTGTACCAATTATCTATTGCTGCGTGTCAAACCTTCCCAAAACAGAATAGCTTAAAACAGCCATTTTATTACTCCTCATTGTTCCATGGGATTGTTGTGGGCTCAGCAGGAAGGTTCTTGCTTGTGGTCTATCATGCAGTTGCAGTTAGATGGTGGCCGGAGCTGGAGTCACCTGAAGGCTTGACTGAGTTGAATATCCAAATGGCATCTCCATTCTCACATCTTGTAAACTGGTGCTGGCTATTGAATAGGATCAAAGCTGGAACTATCAACCAGGCATTTGATTTTCCTCCACAGGGCATATTCACATGCGTAGCTTGGGCTTCCTCATAGCATGGTGGTCTCAGAGTAGTTAGAATTCTAACATGAAACCTGGCTTCCCCAAAAATGCATTTTCCAAGAGATCCAGATGAAGGTGCATTATTTCTTATAACCCAGCCTTAGAAGACACGCAGTATCACTTCAGGCACATCTATTCATCAAAAGTTAGTTCTAGGCCTGCCCAGATTTAAGGGAAGAGAGTGAATATCCAGAGCCATGGATTACTGGGAGGCCATCTTTGGGGACTACCATAAGCTCCAGGGGTGGTTATTTTAGCACAAGTGGTGGCAGGAGCAAGAATTGCAGGTATCTCTTTGGAATGCCAAGGTTTCTGCTGTCGGCAAGATAACAGCCTTGAGAGCAAACAGAATTGGCTTTTCATTTCATCCACATATCTGCAGGCTAGGGGAGCCCCTTGGAAAATCAGGAGAGGGACTAGACTAGGAATCTTGCAAATCCAGGGGCTTAAGTGTCCTACTTTAGGATACATTGTAGTAGAAAGGCAAAACTACCCCGGTTTGACATAGATGAGCAAGTTGAGGCTGAAAGAAATTAGTGGTAGAATCAAGATTCAAACCTACGGCTGACTGCTGTCAAAAACTCTTAACACTAAGTCAGGGGTAGATTACTCAAAATGTCTACAGGGGCCAGACACGTTCAATAAATACATCAAGCTAGTGTAAGACAGCTGGCAAGAAGCAACCTATGTTGCAATCAAGCTGAACACCTGTTTTAAAACATTTGCCTTTTAACATACTTGTAGACAAATCCAAACTAAAACAAAATTCAGCCCAAGGGCAGTGGTATAGGTGGTGGAAATGGTGCCTGCAAACAGTGGAAATGAGTTTGTGCCTTTTCTGCCTATGGAAGGGGCTAGAATTTGCAAAGACTGTTGCTTTTCACCACTGTCTTAGGGAGCAGCACATAGAAATGTTAAGTTCTCTGCTCAAACTCCTTCCTGTATCCTTGCCCAAAGGCTGTCAATTTACAACCTAAGTACTAAATTCTACTACTTCCCCAAATATATATATATGTATGTATGTGTGTATGTGTATATATATATATATATTTTTTTTTTTTTTGTTTTTTTTTTTTTTTGAGACGGAGTCTCACTCTGTTGCCCAGGCAGCGGTGTGATCTCGGCTCATTGCAACCTCCGCCTCCTAGGTTCAAGCAATTCTCCTGCCTCAGCCTCCTGAGTAGCTAGTACTACAGGCACAAGCCACCACTCCCGGCAAACTATTGTATTTTTAGTAGAGATGGGGTTTCACCATGTTGGCCAGGATGGTCTTGATCTCCTGACCTCGTGATCCACCTGCCTCAGCCTCCTCATTTAGGAAAAGAGGAAGTCAAATTGTCCCTGTTTGCAGATGACATGATTGTATGTTTAGAAAACCCCATCATCTCAGCCCAAAATCTCCTTAAGCTGATAAGCAACTCAAAGTCTCAGGATACAAAATCAGTGTGCAAAAATCACAAGCATTCCTATACACCAATAACAGACAAACAGAGAGCCAAATCATGAGCGAACTCCCATTCACAATTGCTACAAGGAGAATAAAATACCTAGGAATCCAACTTACAAGGGATGTGAAGGACCTCTTCAAGGAGAACTACAAACCACTGCTCAACGAAATAAAAGAAGACACAAACAAATGGAAGAACATTCCATGCTCATGGATAGGAAGAATCAATATCGTGAAAATGGCCATACTGCCCAAGGTAATTTATAGATTCAATGCCATCCCCATCAAGCTACCAGTGACTTTATTCACAGAATTGGAAAAAACTACCTTAAAGTTCATATGGAACCAAAAAAGAGCCTGCATAGCCAAGACAATCCTAAGCCAAAAGAACAAAGCTGGAGGCATCAAGCTACCTGAATTCAAACTATACTACAAGGCTACAGTAACCAAAACAGCATGGTACTGGTACCAAAACAGAGATATAGACCAATGGAACAGAACAGAGGCCTCAGAAACAACACCACACATCTACAACCATCTGATCTTTGACAAACCTGACAAAAACAAGCAATGGGGAAAGGATTCCCTATTTAATAAATGGTGCTGGGAAAACTGGCTAGCCATATGTAGAAAGCTGAAACTGGATCCCTTCCTTACACCTTATACAAAAATTAATTCAAGATGGATTAAAGACTGAAATGTTAGACCTAAAACCATAAAAACCCTAGAAGAAAACCTAGGCAATACCATTCAGGACATAGGCATGGGCAAGGACTTCATGTCGAAAACAACAAAAGCAATGGCAACAAAAGCCAAAATAGACAAATGGGATCTAATTAAACTAAAGAGCTTCTGCACAGCAAAAGAAACTATCATCAGAGTGAACAGGCAGCCTATAGAATGGGAGAAAATTTTTGCAATCTACCCATCTGACAAAGGGCTAATATCCAGAATCTACAAAGAACTTAAACAAATTTACAAGAAAAAAACAGTCCCAGCAAAAAGTGGGCAAAGGATATGAACAGACAGGTCTCAAAAGAAGACATTTATGCAGCCAACAGACACATGAAAAATGCTCATCACTTGTCATCAGAGAAATGCAAATCAAAACCACGAGATACCATCTCATACCAGTTAGAATGGCGATCATTAAAAAAATCAGGAAACAACAGATGCTGGAAAGGATGTGGAGAAATAGGAATGCTTTACACTGTTGGTGGGAGTGTAAATTAGTTCAACCATTGTGGAAGACAGTGTGGCGATTCCTCAATGATCTAGAACTAGAAATACCATTTGACCAGTGATCCCATTACTGGGTATATACCCAAAGGATTATAAATCATGCTACTATAAAGACACATGCACACATATGTTTATTGTGGCACTATTCACAATAGCAAAGACTTGGAACCAACCCAAATGTCCATCAATGATAGACTGGATTAAGAAAATGTGGCACATATACACCATGGAATACTATGCAGTCATAAACAAGGATGAGTTCATGTGCTTTGCAGGGACATGGATGAGGCTGGAAACCATCATTCTCAGCAAACTATCACAAGGACAGAAAACCAAACACCCCATGTTCTCACTTATAGGTGGGAATTGAACAATGAGAACACTTGGACACAGGGAGGAGAACACTTGGACACAGGGAGGGGAACATCACACACTGGGGCCTGTCGTGGCGTGGGGGGCTGGGGGAGGGATAGCATTGGGAGAAATACCTAATGTAACTGATGAGTTAATGGGTGCAGCAAACCAACATGGCACATGTGTACCTATGTAACAAACCTGCACGTTGTGCACATGTGCCCTAGAACTTAAAGTATAATATAAATAAATAAATATATTCTGTTGTGATGGGCAATTAGTTGAAAAAGTTATTATCAATAGAAAAGAGTGTCTGGGTTAAGACAGGGATTATGGAGACCCAGGTTTTATCATGCAGAATGCCTCCAAGTAGCAGGCTTTAGAGAGAGTAGACTGTAAATGTTTCTTGTCAGACTTAAGGTCTGTGTTGATGTTAATGCTGGAGGGATACATTGAGGCATGTCCCACCCCCATTTCCCATCATGGCCTGAACCAGTCTTTCATGTTAAATTTTAGAGTGCCTTGGCTGAGTCCACTCAGGTGGTTGCAGAGGGTCTTCTAATTTTATTTTTGGTTTACAACATAAATGATTACCAGCCATTATTCTGGAGGTCACAAGATGTGCAACTCCCGATTACTCCTGCAGATAACATCACTATTGTAGAACCTAAGATTGGCCTTTTGAGATGTCTTTTCAGGATTTTGCATTTCTGACAACCAATGGCTTCATCCGGACCTGTTGACCCCCACCAACTGGTCCTCGTGGCCCTACCTAGAAGGGGTCCACCAAACCGTCCTTGCAAAGCCCTAGCCTCCAAATTTTTGGAGAGATTGATTTGAGTAATAACTCTGTCTCCCTGTGCTGTGACCAGTGTGAAAGGAAAATAAATCTTAGGGCCCCAAATAACTAAGCCAAAGGGAAAAGTCAAGCTGGTAACTGCTTAGGGCAAATCTGCCTCCCATTCTATTCCTTAAAAAGATAACTACTAAGATTTAAAAAAAAAAAAAAAAAAAAAGCTACATGGGGGCCAGGTGTGGAGGCGGAGGTTGCAGTGAGCTGAGATCACACCATTGCACTCCAGCCTGGGCAACAGAGCGAGACTCCATCTCAAAAACAAACAAACAAAAAAACTACATGGAGCCGAGTGCCTGTGATTCCAGCACTGTGGGAGGCCGAGGCAGGTGGATCACTTGAGGTCAGGAGTTCAAGACTAGCCTGGCCAACATGAAGAAACCCCGTCTCCACTAAAAATATGAAAATTAGCAGGGTATGGTGGTGTGAGCCTGTAATCCCAGCTACTGGGGAGGCTGAGGCAAGAGAATCACTGGAATGAGGAAGGTGGAAGTTGTAGTGATCCGAGATCACCCCACTGCACTCCAGCCAGGGCCACAGAGCAAGACTCCATCTCAAAAAAAAAAAAAAAAGGCTACATGCCTTCCTCACAAGGAATTTCCTTGTGGGCAAAGGACAAACAGAACTCAAAGTCATCCCTCTGCTCGCTGAGATAAATGCATATCTGATTGCCTTCTTTAGAAAGCCTGGCTAATCAGAAACTTAAAAGAATGCAACCATTTGTCTCTTACCTACCTATGACCTGGAAGCTCCCAGTCCGCTTCGAGTTTTCCCGCCTTTCCAGAAGGAACCAATGAACATCTTAGCTATACTGATTGATATCTCATGTCTCCCTAAAATGTATAAAACCAAGATGTACCCCAACTACCTTGGGTGCATATCATCAGGACTTTGTGAGGCTGTGTCACAGGCGTACGTCCTTAACTTTGGCAAAATAAACTTCCTGAATTGACTGAGACCTGTCTCAGACATTTGAGGTTCACACCAGTGTAAACCAAAAATAAAATTCTAAGACCTCCCCAACCAACCGAAAGGACCTGTCCTGTCAGCCACGGGCATTCTAAAGTAATCCTGAAACACTAGTTCAGGCGGTGATGGAAATGGGTGGTCAGACATGCCTTATTATTCCTTCCTCCCAGTGGAATTCAAGTCCAGGTGACCAGCATTAACATTAAAACAGAGACCTTAAGACTGACAAAAGAGACTCTTTGTAGCAGTAAGATACCAACATGACACATAGCAGACCTTGAAAGAAATTGAAGTATTTTACCTCGAAGTATATTTCTTTGACAAATTTTGAAATGGCCCTGCAAAGCTGTCTCTTGTGGGGAAAATCTACATTCTGTAGAGAATCCCCTTCCCTTTCCAGATTGCCTTCCTGATCCAGGAGAGAACGAACTAAGAGTCTAGTCCCTTTTTAAGTCTGATAAGAAATATTTACAACTTATTCTCTCTGAAGCCTGCTACCTGAAGGCTTCATCTGCATAATAAGAATCTTGGTCTCCACAGACCCTTATCTTCACGGAGACGCTCCTTTCTATTGATTCCAGGTCTTTAGATAAACTCTTTCAAATAATTGCTAATCAGAAAATATTTGAATCCGGCTGGGCATGGTGGCTGATGCCTATAATCCCAGCACCTTGGCAGGCCAAGGCAGGTGAATCACCTGAGGTCAGGAGTTCAAGACCAGCCTGGCCAATATGGTCTCTACAAAATAGAGCCCGGTCTCTACAAAAATACCAAAAAATTAGCCGGGCATGATGGCATGCACCTGTAATCCCAGCTACTCTGGAGGCTGAGGCGGGAGAATTGCTTGAACCCAGGAGGCAGAGGTTGCAGTGAGCTGAGATTGCGCCATTGCACTCCAGCCTGGGCAACAGAGCAAGATACTGTCTCAAAAAAAACAAATCATGCCTGCCTGCATGGAGCTGACATTCTATTTAATAACCCAGGCAATAAAATAAATACATATGTAAATTATATAACATTTTATAAAATGAGAAAAATCAAGCAAGAAGGGGAATTGAGAGTAGTGAGGGGTAGGTGCACTCATAAATCAGGAGGTAAAGGAAGACCTTTCTACCCAGAGGAGGCCTCACATCTTCTTGCCCAGGAAGTGGCAAAGTGCAGCCTATTGGCCAAATCTGGCTGTGGCCCATTTTCTTAAGGTCACAAACTAAGAATATTTCTTTTTCAAGTTTTTAAAGAATTGTAAAATAAGAAAAAAGAATACATGAAAGAGACCTTACATAGCCTGCAAAGCTTAAAATAGTTACTATCTGACCATTTACAAAGAAAGTGTGCAGACTTGGCCCACCTTTTATGTCATTGCTTTGGCAACCAGCTTTGTACAAGTGTAGCCTGACAGTACCTGGCCTCAGTTGCACTGAACATCTTTTGTTTTCTTCCTGCACTTCCCACCTACCCACCCACCAGGGAAGTCTGCCTGACACTTACACCTGTGCCTCCTGGAGGTGTGAATTACTTAACACTCTATGAGGCAGCCCTTGACAACAGGGGCATGGGAGCTGACAGGTAAGTGCCCACGTCCCTGTTTCCCTCTCCTGGGAAGATAATTCTGTATTACCGTCTATATACTTCAGAAGGGCCAGTTACTCAAAGTTGTGAGCAACTTGATAACACGTGGGCTCATCCTCTTTCTATTTCTTTCCCTCCAGTTTCCTATTCTCTGAGCTCTTGTTGTAGGATCTACTTTTGACGGGGAGCCCAGGCTAAGACTGTAACTGCGGATGCGTTCGCCCTGCTCACTACACAGACAAAATTAATTTATTTAGACCATGGCATTGCAATAAAGGAAGAGTTTAACAGACATGAGGCTGGCCAGGCCATATGGGAGACAGTTATTAGTCAGATCAATTTCCCCCCAAATTCCGAGGCTAGGGATTTTCAAGGATAGTTTGGCAGGCCAGGGAGTTCACTTCTGGCTGTGGCCACAGGACTGGCTGGTGGGGCCAGGTGGAATCATTGATCAGAAATGCAAAAACCTGAAAAGACATCTCAAAAGGCCAATCTTAGGTTCTACAACAGTAATGTTATTTATCCACAGGAGTAACTGGAGTAGTTGCAAATCTTGTGATCTCTGGACTAATGGCTGGTTATCATTTATGTCTGCACCTTAGCAAAATTCAGGTTCTTCATCCTCCTAACCTGGTGGTCTTTCATTAGCTTTACAAAAGCAGTTTAGTGGCCAGGTGTGGTGGCTCACACCTGTAATCCCAGAACTTTGGGAGGCCGAGATGGGCGGATCACGAGGTCAGGAGTTCAAGACCAGCCTGGCCAACATGGGGAAACCCTGTCTCTACTAAAAATACAAAAATTAGCTGGGCATGGTGGCGGGCACCTGTTAATCCCAGCTACTTGGGAGGCTGAGGCAGGAGAATTGCTTGAACCTGGGAGGCAGAGGTTGCAGTGAGCCAAATTGCACCACTGCACTCCAGTCTGGGCGACAGAGCAAGACTCTGTCTTGGAAAAAAAAAAAAGCAGTTTAGTTTTGGGGAAGGGTTATTATCATTTAAACTGTAAACTAAATGTCTCCCAAAGTTAGCTTGGACTAAGCCCAGGGGTGATTTAGGGCTGTTTGGAGGTTTAAAGGCAAGATGGGAGTTGGTTAGATCAGATCTCTTTCACTGTCATAACTTTCTCACTGTTACAGTTTTTGCAAAGGCATTTTTAAGACAGTTAGTACCAGGAGTGACCCTAGAAAGACTCTTAGGCTGAACTCTGGAACTGGTTCACTTGCCAATCACTCCACTGCTGGTGGTGGGCATGGTAATGGTAACCCTGGCATGCTGGGGCATCACAGTTGCTAAGACTCTCACTGGCGGTGGATTAGAATGGGGTGCGGGTGGAGGGGGAAGCATTGGATTATGAGCTAGCTAAGGCACCTGATGGTATAGGTGTAACAGGATTTTTTTTTCCTTTATGAGAATTGTAGAGTTGGCTGACTTCTATTACCTTCTTTAGAAACCATGAAGATAAATGACAGATGCCTTTTTTTTTTTTTTGAGATGGAGTCTAGGTCTGTCGCCCAGGCTGGAGGGCAGTGGTACGATCTCGGCTCACCGCAACATCCGCCATGTGGGTTTAAGCAATTCTCCTGCCTCAGCCTCCTAAATAGCTAGGACTACAGGCGCGCACCACTACACCCAGCTAATTTTTGTATTTTTAGTTGAGACGGGGTTTCACCGTGTTGGCCAAGCTGGTCTTGAACTCCTGTCCTCATGTGATCCACCTGCCTCAGCCTCCCACAGTGCTGGGATTACAGATGTGAGCCAACGCGCTGTCAGTAAATGACAGATTCTGGTCAAACAACAATTAATTCAAGGTATGTTGTGAAAGTCAAAAGGACTTTATGGTAGCTTTAGGGAGAACCTCAACTCCTGCAACCTCAGGGCAGACAATGCTGTAAATCAGGATTTAAGAATGACTGAGCTATGAAGAAGATAAAATATAAAGCCTCACCAGGTTCATGCAAACTCAGGGCCCTAATAGAAAAGGAGCAGGAACTAACTCCTGGGATGGGAACATTTGAGGGCATGAACCTAAGAATCTTGCATCTCCAGATTCCTATCACTTCCTTCAGTCTTGTTAGGGGAAAGCAGTCTCCCCTTGACTGGAGCCCTTTAAAAAACTCTCCATAGGGAGGTTCCTTGCAAGATGATACTTGTATTTCTTAAGATCTGCTCTTGCCTGCCCTCATTACCCTAAGTCTGATAATTAGGGACAAGCTGCATCAAAGCCTGAGGAAAAAAAAATACAGTTGGTGCTCCACAAGGAAGTAAGGTACATACCAAAGAATTGTAGGAGCTGGCTAACTGGAAACCAGGGCAACATGTGTGGAGTGGATCTTGGGGAATGCTGAATCAGGGGAGGTGGAATATAAGGGTGCAGGGTGAAATTTATTAATGTGGGAGCACTATCTCAAGACTTAGTGGTTAATGTGCTGGTAAGGACACCAGGAGCTGGCTCTGAGAACTAAATGGTGAAAAAGAAAAATATAGCTTGGGGGCTGGGCAAGGTGGCTCACTCCTGTAATCCCAACACTTTGGGAGGCCGAGGAGGCTGGATCATGAGGTCGGGAGTTCAAGATCAGCCCAGCCAACATGGTGAAACCCCGTCTCTACTAAAAATACAAAAATCAGCCCGGCGTGGTGGTGGGCACCTGTAACCCCAACTACTTGGGAGGCTGAGGCAGGAGAATCACTGGAACCCAGGAGGCGGAAGTTGCAGTGAGCTGAGATTGCGACTCCGCACTCCAGCCTGGGCTACAGAGCGAGACTCTGTCTCGAAAAAACAAAACAAAACATAAATACAGCTTGGTCCTCTTAGGCACTCATAATCTAGTAAGTTAGGTGTTTATAATTCAGTGTTATAAATTCTATAGTTATTAGATGAAGGGCACCTAAGATCAGGATGAAGAAGGAAGAGGAGGAGAGAAAGAAAAGGTTCCCTGATATTAAGTCTACTGTGTACCTGGCTCTTTAGCCACTGTTTCCCATTAAGTTTCATTTAGTCTCTGTACCTCTGTTGAGTTAGGTATTATAAGGAGTAGTGGCGGGGTTAATAGATTAAGATGACATTGTCTGAAATTTTGTAAGTATGTCTTGATTCTATAACATAAAGGAAATATCTAAGCTTATGCCAAAAACCTAGTACAGATTCCTGTGATACAGGCAAGGCAAGGCCTTTTGAAGTCTTTTTTCATCTCCCTAAATTTTTTTTTTTTTTTTTTGAGATGGAGTCTCGCTCTGTCGCCCAGGCTGGAGTGCCGTGGTGGGATCTTGGCTCACTGCAAGCTCCGCCTCCCAGGTTCACGCCATTCTCCTGCCTCAGCCTCCCGAGTAGCTGGGACTACAGGTGCCCACCCCCATGCCCCGCTAATTTTTTGTATATTTAGTAGAGATGGTGTTTCACCGTGTTAGCCAGGATGGTCTTGATCTCCTGACCTCGTGATCTGCCCGCCTTGGCCTCCCAACGTGCTAGGATTACAGGCATGAGCCACCGTTCCTGGCCTCCTCTCCCTAAATTTAAACACAAATCAAATCTTAGGATGCCACAACTCTGACCAGCTACTTGGCAGGAAATCAAGGAATGAGTGCAAGATGGCTGCCTCCTTCCATATCCAAGAAAGGCCTGCTTCTCAGACCACTTTTGCTCCAGGGAAGAGGAGCAGGAGAAGAGAATCACCAATCTACTCTACTCTCTCCATGAAGAAATAATGTACATACATTATTTTTACAGTTAGCCAGTAGATGCTGGCTAACTGGAACCAGGGTAACATGAATGGAATGGATCTTGGGAAATGTTGAATGTGGGGGGCCAAAGAGGAAAGTAAGCTGGGAACTGCTTAGGGCAAACCTGCCTCCCAGTCTATTTCTAAAAAAACATGGCTATAGAGATTAAAAAAAGCTACATACATCCCTTACAAGAAATTTCCTTGTGGACAAAGGACAGACATCATGACAATAACATAAAAGGTTGGCCAAGTCTGCATACTTTCTCTGTGAATGGTCAGTGGAGAACCTGAAGTCCTCATCACTAACAGAAAGACCCAGTCACTGTATACAATTCAGATTAGTTTTTAGTCTCCTTGGGGGAGTAAGAGGTAAGTGAGCAGAATAGCACAGAATCCCTTCTTCTCTCATAGATAGGATTACCTCCCTTTAATAGACAAAACTTTAATACCTAATCCTAGCTCAGGTAGGTAGCAAAGCCTAATCCAGGTCTGACTTACTGCTCTGCAGAACCAATGTCTATGGCCTTTGAAAGGATAACCTTCAGCCAGGTGCGGTGGCTCATGCCTATAATCCCAGCACGTTGGGAGGCCATGGCAGGTGAATCAGCTGAGGTCAGGAGTTCGAGACCAGCCTGGCCAATATGATGAAACACCGTCTCTACTAAAAATACAAAACACTAGCCAGGCATGGTGGCGGGTGCCTATAATCCCAGCTTGTTGGGAGCCTGAGGCAGGAGAATCCCTTGAACCTGTGAGGTGGAGGTTGCAGTGAGTGGAGATGGAGCCACTGCACTCCAGCCTGGGCAACAAGAGTGAAACTTGGTCTCGAAAAGAAAAGAGAACCTTTGACCAAATGGAGGGAAAAAAAGGTACACAGCAGCCTAGAGGCTGTTTTTAACGTTGTAGAAGGCACAGGAATTCCCAGGAGAGCAGGGAGTGCCTGGACAAATGAAATTTATGGGTCACGTGGCTGAGCAGGCCAGGAAAATATTGGGCTTGTCAGATGTCAGCTCTTTCTGAGTGGAGTTCAGGTCAAGAAAACAAACTTAGATTAGCTAAGGAATACCCAGATTTTTGACCCTGTTGAAATGTTTCTTGTGTGATTCTCACTGGATTTCAACCTGGTGTGCTCCTGGGATTTTTTATTAATAATTTTCTGGAATATTAAAATGACTTTACCTTTTGATTATAAAAGCAATGTATAGTCGTTATAACACATCATAAAATGTAAAAAATTATAGAGAAGAACTTAAAAATTATCCGTAATCCCACAATTTAAAGATAACACAATCGGCCGGGCGCAGTGGCTCACACCTATAATCTTAGCACTTTGAGAGGCCAAGGCGGACGGATTGTCTGAGCTCAGGAGTTTGAGAACAACCTGGGCAACATGGTGAAACCCCATCTCTACTAAAAGACAAAAAAATTAGACGGGCGTGGCAGCGTGATCCTGTA
Source organism: Symphalangus syndactylus (assembly GCF_028878055.3). NCBI lineage: Eukaryota > Metazoa > Chordata > Mammalia > Primates > Hylobatidae > Symphalangus > Symphalangus syndactylus. Next base: position 39,889,469 of record NC_072425.2, read on the forward strand.
GTCCCAGATACTTGGGAGTCTAAGGTGAGAGAATTGCTTGAACCCGGGAGGCGGAGGTTGCAGAGATGGTGCCACTGCACTCCAGCCTGGGCAACAGAGCGAGACTCCGTCTCCATTTAAAAAAAAAAAAAAAAAAAGATATCACAATGAATTTACTGGTACATGTCCTTCCAGATTTAAAAAAACGTATCTAAGTTTGCCAATGTGACAACATGCTCCCTTCTCCCCACTTTCTGGTACATTCCAAGTTTCAGTTACCTTAGGAAGGTCTTTCTTGGTAATGCAGCTCCAGAAAGAACAAATCACACTCGCCATGAGAACCTCTTTTTCCTTTTGTCTTCCTCACCACTGGGGCCCGGGGTAGCCCCATTGGATGTCTCATCTAAATAGAAGGCTTTGCGCCTGTTGAGAAGTTGAAGAACAAGTATATAGAGAAGAGACACCAACTCTGGAGTCGCCAGGCCTGTAGGCTCTGGCTTGGAACTCACAGTAAAGTTTTGATCATTCTCCTGGTCTCCATGTGTGCTCTCAATGCACTAAAGCTGAGATCAGCAAACTTTTTTTTTTTTTTTTTGAGACAGAGTCTTTCTCTATCGCCCAGGCTGGAGTGTAGTGGCAAGATCTCAGCTTACTGCAACCTCTGCATCCCAGGTTCAAGCAATTCTCTTGCCTCAGCTTCCCAAGTAGCTAGGATTACTGGTGCATGCCACCATGCCCAGCTAATTTTTTGTATTTTTAATAGAGATGGGATTTCACCATGTCGGCCAGGCTGGTCTCAAACTCCTGACCTCAGATGATCCACCCACCTTGGCCTTCCAAAGTGCTGAGGTTCCAGGCGTGAGCCACCACACCCGGGTTCAGCAAACTTCTTTTCTTTCTTTTCTTTTTTTTTTTCTTTTTTTGAGACAGAGTCTCATTCTGTCACCCAGGCTGGAGTGCCGTGGTGCAATCTCAGCTCACTGCAACCTCCACCTCCCGGGTTCAAGCGATTCTCCTGCCTCAGTCTCCCAAGTACCTGGGATTACAGGCATGCGCCACCACAACTGGCTAATTTTTGTATTTTTAGTAGAGACAGGGTTTCGCCATGTTGGCCAGGCTGGTCTTGAACTCCTGACCTTAGGTGATCCACCTGCTTCGGCCTGCCAAAGTGCTGGGATTACAGGCATGAGCCACCATGCCCAGACTAGCTTTTTGTATAAAGGATCAGATAATAAATATTTCAGGCTTTCTGGACTATACTGTCTCTATTGCAGCTACTTGACTCTGCCATTGTTGGACAAAAGCAGATAATCCATAAATGAATGGGCATGACTGTGTTTCAATAAAACTTTATTTATGAAAACAGATGAGAAGCTGGACATGGCTGAAGGGCCATAGTTTGCCAACCCTTGCACTAGCTAAAGGAAGAGCATTAGGGAAGAAACTGTAGCATCTTCCTCTCATTACCAAAGGCAGAACACTAGGCATAATTATACACACACACATGCACACACATATACTCAAACATTTGTTTAAAAAAAAAACCTCACACATTTGTGATGAAACTATAGATTCAATTCTTTAAATTGTAAAATACACATAACATAAAATTTACAATTTTAGCCATTTTAAGTGTACAGTTCAGTGGTATTAAGTACATTCACATTGTTGTGCAACCATCATCACCATCCATTTGTCTCCAGAACTTTATTCATCTTGCAAAACTGAAACTCTATACCCATTAAACATTAAACCCTGTTTCCCTCTCCCTCCAGCCCCTGGCAACCACCCTTCTATTTTCTGTCATTGTAATTTGACTACTCCTGGGACCTCATATAAGTGGAATCATGGCCGGGCATGGTGGCTCATGCCTGTAATGCCAACACTTTGGGAGGCTGAGGAGGGTGGATTGCCTCAGCTCAGGAGTTCCAGACCACCCAGAGCAACATGGTGAACCCTTGTCTCTACTAAAAATACATAAAATTAACTGGGTGTGGTGGTGCAAGCCTCTAGTCCCAACTTCTTGGGAGGCTGAGGCAGGAGAATCGCTTGAGCCCCAGAGGTGAAGGTTGCAGTGAAGGCCGAGATCACGCCACTGCACTCCAGCTTGGGCTACAGAGTGAGACTCCGTCTCAAAAAAAAAAAAAAAAAAAAAAAAAGAAAAGTGGAATCATGCAATATTGCCCTTTTTTGATTGGCTTATTTCATTTAGTATGTCTTCAAGGTTCATTTATTTTTATTTATTTATTTATTTTGAGATAGAGTTTAGCTCTTTTGCCTAGGCTAGTGTGAAGTGGCACGATCTCGGCTCACTGCAACCTCTGCCCCCTGGGTTCAAGCAATTCTCATGCCTCAGCTTACGGAGTAGCTGGATTATAGGTTCCCGCCACTGTGCCCCACTAATTTTGTATTGTTAGTAGAGATGGGGTTTTGCCATGTTGGCCAGTCTGGTCTTGAACTCCTGACCTCAGGTGATCCACCCACCTTGGCCTCCCGAAGTGCTGGGATTACAGGCGTGAGCCACCGTGCCTGGCCTTTAAGGTTAATTTATATTATAACATATGTCAGAGTATAGATTCAATTTTATAAATTTTAAAAACCTAACAATATGTCCTGCATACTTTTCCAGGTCATTAAAAACTTTTGGTAAATACCATTTTTAAAGGGTACATAATATTTCACTGGATTAGACTGACTAAAGGAGAATTCATTAGAGGCCAGGACGACCTTCTCTACTTTCGAGAAGAGCTAGCCGCTCCCCTAATCACAGATGATTGGATTGGGGACCAATGCAGTAGCAAAGGCTACCCAACTACACATGAGCTGGGCCCTGGCTGCCCAGTGGAGATGCTGCCTATAGAATGGCCCCAAAATGAATCAATAAAATCTGGGAAAATAGAACTGCAGGGCAAACAAAATGAAAGCAGGTCCCACTGTGAACCACTGGGTTAGGCAATCAACTCCATCCTAATAAGTAATCTGATTTTGTCTCTTCTGTTTACCCTGATGAACTTGGCAGGCATAGCTTATACATCCATCATGTGGATGATTCATATTTATAAGCATTCTCCTTTGGTGGACATTTAGGTTATTCCCAATATTTTGCTATTATAAATAATGTTTCAATAAACATCTTTGTACATAATCCTTTTTTACATATCCAGTCACTTCCTTGGGAAGGCTGAGTGAGTGTGTCTTTGGCAGCAAATTCACTGTGACTGGGAATTGTTTAGCCCTTTGGCCTCCAAGAAGTTTGAGGATCCAAGATGGCTCCACTGCTAAAACATTGATTGACTGCTCATAAGGAGAACTGGCAAGAGCTGAACAAGATGTGAAGCTTCCAGTCCTACAAAGTTTCTTATTAGGATAAGGCTCAAGCTTAGAGGGGCAGGCCAAAAAATCAAGCAGGCCAACAGGGCAAGACTGACTAGGAAGAAAAGCCTAGGGCATAAGCCCATGCTGGTGAACTGAGCCTGTTCATTGTGGAGTGGCATTGAGGTTGAGGGTGACATGGGGGATAGAGTCTTCTGATGAGTGGTTATACAAACAACAGGGCCCTTCCTTAGCTTAGTGAATCCTTGGTCTATTGGACCTGCAGGAAACTTGAAGGAAGCAAGTAACTACACAGTAGTATCACACTCTGTGTGCCAGGCTGCAGTAAAATTATTTACTCATATCCAGTTCTCCTCCACTTTCTGGTGATAAGGAAGGTGATGATTCTTAGGCCCTTGCAGGTTGGCAGGGCTACATGACTAGTTCTAGCCAATGGACCAAAACTGGAATGCCATTGTATCTTTTCTGGGATGAGATGGTTAAAACCTCAAACTTGGCCCATCCCTCATCTTTCCCCTGTCTTAGTATCCCTGAACACCATGTGTTGTGATGGTGACATTATAAGATGGAACGTTTTTCAGCCTGGGTTCTTGAGTAATAACATGGAGTGCTGCCTTCCACTAACCTATGTTGGACATATATTGTGATGAGAAATTAATTTTCTTTTTTTGAGATGGAGTCTCGCTCTGTCGCCCAGGCTGGAGTGCAGTGGTGCCTTGTGGTCTCACTGCAGCCTCCGCCTCCCAGGTTCAAGCAATTCTTCTGCCTCAGCCTCCCGAGTAGCTGGGATTACAGGCATGTGCCACCATGCCCAGCTGCTTTTTGTATTTTAGTAGAGACGGGGTTTTACCATGTTGACCAGGGTGGTCTTGAACTCCTGACCTCGTGATCCACCTGCCTCGGCCTCCCAAAGTGCTGGGATTACAGGTGTGAACCACTGTGCCCAGCTGAGAAATTAATTTTCTTATTTAGCATTGTTGACTATCCTAACCTAATTGAGACACTGGCCTTGTGCAAGGTTAAGTGGCAGAGTTGAAATTTGACTCTAAGTCTCTCCAACTTCAGAGTCTGCATTATTAGTCCTAGATCATTCAGATCTGGTTGGTGGGATCTTGTGAGTCCATTGGTTTTGAGGATAGAACACCAGATCTTGGATCTGGGAGTGTGATCATTTCCTAAACTCCTAAGATCAAGGAAGAGAACAAAAAAGGTGGCTGGGCACAGTGGCTCATTCCTGTAATCCCAGCACTTTGGGAGGCAGGTGGATCATGAGGTCAGGAGTTGACCAGCCTGACCAACACGGTAAAAACCCATCTCTACTAAAACTACAAAAAATTAGCCAGGTGTGGTGGCAGGTGCCTGTAATCCCAGCTACTCAGGAGGCTGAGGCAGGGGAATCGCTTAAACCTGGGAGGCAGAGGTTGCAGTAAACCAAGATTGTGCCACTGCACTCCAGCCTGGGCGACAGAGCAAGACTGTCTTAGGGGAAAAAAAAAAAAGCCTACTTATATTGCCTCTGCTCCTGTTAGGAGTGGGAACTGATTAGGGAAGGAGGCTGCTCTTGCAGGTGAAGACATCAGTAGACTCAATATTAGGTCGCTGAGTAAGACAACGTGAAGAAAAATGAGATGGGGCTGAAAGTTGGTAATATTTCTGTTATCACTGAAGATCAAGTCCTTTTCTCTCCAGGATGACAATTGACAATGCAGATTAATTTTTTCGCAAATGTTCATTCTTGCTTCTACTGGTCACATGTGGGCAGGCACGGCATGAGGAGGTCACAGTCATCTGAGTGTTGCAGAGTTATTCATCTGGTGCAGAATGGGGTGACAGCTCACTGAGACTTAACATTCTGTTGGATTGAGTCACTCTGCATGTCATGCAGTCTCAGCATCAAATCATCCTCTTAGGTCTAGGCTTCAAATGGGTCCTGAGAAGTAAGTCCCTATGTTTTCTAAAGTCTCTGGGGAACTTCTTGGCTCTGTTGGGGTTCCCCACATCAAATTCCTTCATAGCTTTTAGTCTCTCCTGGGCCCCTAGAGAAAAAGGAAGAGTATTGTTGAGGTGTTCCTCGTATTTTCAATTCCATGTTGGAGCTTGGGATCAAAACTGGGACTTCAAGAAGAGAATTGCAGCGGAATCTCAGGGTTCCCAGGAGGACAAAAACAAACAAACAAACAAACAAAAGCCAAGAAATACAAGAAATTTTTTCTAGGCCGGGCGCTGTGGCTCATGCCTTAATCCCAGCACTTTGGGAGGCCAAGACGGATAGATTACACAGTCAGGAGTTCAAGACCAGACTGGCCAAGATGGTGAAACCCTGTCTCTACTAAAAATACAAAAAATTAGCTAGGCATGGTGGCGGGCACCTGTAATCCCAGCTACTCGGGAGGCTGAGGCAGGAGAATCACTTGAACCCGGGAGGCAGAGGTTGAGGTGAGCCAAGATCACGCCATTGCACTCCAGCCTGGCAACAGAGCGTAACTCCGTCTCAAAAAAAAAAAAATTATCCCTTCAAGATGGACGTAATACCTATCTTATAGGGTTGCAGCAAAGATTATGTGGTGTACCTTGGCAGGAGTGGGACTTAGCATTTGTTCTTGTTCCTCCTATTGCATTCCAAACCATCCTATTCCTTGTACAGATCTTGCAAGGACGCTGTGTGAAACAGCGTCATTGCAACTCTGAACAAGAGGATGAACAATCACACAAGACATTGGCAGGAGTTCCTAGAACAGATAAGTCAGTCAAACATAGCCTGTGGGCCTTACCCTCTATCTCTGAATTGGGTTCTTTTCATTCCAAGGGATAGAGACTCACTCAAGAATGGTCTGTGGGCAAAAGGGAGGCAGTCTTGTGGAAATCTAAGAGGGGAAGGCAAAATAGGACCAAACTGCATGGCACTGGAAGTAGACCAGCACCAGGATCTCTGCAACAGACCTTAAGGATTTTCCCTAAAGTGCTCCCCAAGAAAGTGCTCCCCAGGTCCTTTAGGTCTCTTTGTCTGTTTCTGCCCACTTCTCTTCTTGCTGAACGCTGATTTTCTCTGTCTTTTCTCTACCTCTTGCTATTTGCTGACTTCTAGCTTGGTTCACTTAACTGCTAATCGTGGCCTCTCTAGCATCTCTCAGACTTGCATCCTAAGCTTCTGTAAAGTGCCTGATTTTATCTGTATTTCCCAATTTACATTTCTAAGAGTAATATTGGGTTGGTCTAGGGTTCCTTATTAGGGCAGGTCTTTCCCTGGGCTACACTGTAAGCCTCTGTCTGCCCTGGGGTCAAGTGTTCACATAGTTTTCAATCACATAGAGGTGAAGGGAGGAGGTGGGGTTTGGAGAAAGCCAGACGGCTGCATGGTGGAGTTCAGAGCATGGCTTCCTGGGGCTGGGGGCTGTAGAAGATATTTTCCTGTAGAGTAGATGTGGCCATGCATGTGGCAGACATGCCGTGATTGTCATATCTAGTAGACACATTGAATTTTGAGTTTTTCATTGTCTGGTTTCTAGTCTTGTCCAAATGTGTAGTTTACTATATGAGAAAGGGAGAATCAGAGAGGTAGAGTAACCTACCCAGGGTCACACAGTAAGTGGTAGAGCAGGAATTTGGATTTAATTTAGTGTTTTTTGTCTAGTATGTTACATGTAAATATATAAAAATTGACAGATGGCCTACTCTGGGCCAGAACTATTCCGGGCATGGGAACAAACCACACCAAAATCCTTGTCCTTGTGGACCTAATATTCTAGCGAGGAAAGAACAACAGTAAAAAAAAATCACTAAAAAAAAAAATTATATAGTATGTTAGAAGGTGACAAGTGTTATGGAGAAAATAAGAATGGGGGAATTAGGGCTGGGTGCAGTGGCTCGCACCTGTAATCCCAGCACTAGGGGAGGCCAAAGCGGGCGGATCACTTGAGGCCAGGAGTTCGAAACCAGCCTGGCCAACGTGATGAAACCCCATCTCTACTAAAAATACAAAAATTAGCCAGATGTGGTGGTGCATGTCTGTAATCCCAGCTACTTGGGAGGCTGAGGCAGGAGACTCACTTGAACCCGGAAGACAGAGGTTGCAGTGAGCTGAGGTGGCACCACTACACTCAAGCCTGGGCAACAGAGTGAGACTCCATCTCAAAAAAAAAAAAAAGAAAGAAAAAGATATACCTTGTCCCCAAAGAGCCTGTTTTTGGCCAGGTGTGGTGGCTCACGCCTGTAATTCCAACACTTTGGGAGGCCAAGGCAGGCTGATCACCTGAGGTCAGGAGTTCAAGACCAGCCTGGCCAACGTGGTGAAACCACATCTCTACTAATAATACAAAAATTAGCTGGGGTGGTGTTGCATGCCTGTAATCCCAGCTACTCAGGAGGTTGAGGCAGGAGAATCGCTTGAACCCGGGAGGCAGAGGTTGCAGTGAGCTGAGATCACGCCGTTGCACTCCAGCCTGGATCACAAGAGTGAAACTCTGTCTCAAAAAAAAAAAAAAAAAAAAAAAAAAAAAGAGAAAAAGAGAGGGGATTAGGAGTGCTGGGGGGAATTATAATTTAAAATAGGGAGTTCAGTGTAGGTCTCAATGTGATGGTGAGAGACCATTCACTTCACCACGCTTCAAGCTTCCTGAGAATAGATTATGCGCCTTCTCCTCCTCCTGGCCCAGTGCCTTGGCTGTGATGAGTATGAAATAACTGTTAGTTGAACTGAACACTACAGGAATGTTTTGAAGGTTGGGGAAGACAAGAAAAGGCTTTAAGTTTATATTGGTCTCCTCTCGTGTAACTTCCCTGCCCTTTGTGAAGGGCAGCATGCTTCATGAAGCCCCCCATATTGTTCGACTCATTGCAGAAATGTGCCTTTCAACACTCCCGAGATCATTAGACCTCATGAAATGCCTTGTAAGGGCTCTTAATATGAAGCTGTGGCCAGAAATTTAATTAACAGAGAAAACACAACCTAAGCATGCAAGACAGCACGACTCAAAGTCTCATAAAAGCCCATTTCCTTGGAGGCACTGGAGCAGTGGAGAGCCTCTTCATTAGTGGTGAGATGATAAATGTTTAACAACTGGCTCTATAGGGCAGGGAAGGGATCATGATTTGTAGGTTTGCCCATTCCTGTGGTGTAAATACTCTATGGCTGATTCAGGTTAAAATGTAATAGCACTGAGCATTTCCCTTTTCTTTTTTTTTTTTTTTGAGATAGCATCTCACTCTGTAACGTAGGCTGGACTGCAATGGCGTGGTCTTGGCTCACTGCAACCTCTGCCTCCCAGGTTCGAGAAATTCTCCTATCTCAGCCTCCTGAGTAGGTGGGACTACAGGCATGTGCCACCACACCCACCTAAATTTTTTTTGTATTTTTAGTAGAGACGGGGTTTCACTATGTTGGCCAGGCTGGTCTCAAACTCCTGACCTTATGATCCATCTGCCTCAGCCTCCCAAAGTGCTGGGATTACAGGCATGAGCCATCATGCCCAGCCGAGCATTTCTATCACACAGATATAATAGATATAAATCACTTTAAGAGCATAGATGGTAGTAAAATACAGTATAGTAATTAGGAATTGATGAGTTTTGAGTGTTTATTATCATTGATTTTAATATTCACTTAATTTTAAGTTTATATAATTTTAATGTTGGTCACATTTATTTATTTATTTATTTATTTATATTTTTGTTTTTTTTGACACAGGGTCTTGCTCTGTCACCCAGGCTGGAGTTCAGTGGCGTGATCTCAGCTCAACCTCCACCTCCCGGGTTCAAGCAATTTTCCTGCCTCAGCCTCCTGAGTCGCTGGGACTACAGGCACATACCACCACGCCTGGCTAATTTTTGCATTTTTAGTAGAGACGGGGTTTTGGCACGTTGGCCAGGCTGGTCTCAAACTCCTGACCTCAGGTGATCCACCCGCCCCGGCCTCCCAAAGTGTTGGAATTACAGGCATGAGCCACCGCGCCCGGCCTTCCATGGCCACATTTAGTAACGGGTTTGCAAACATTCTGAAAACGTAACAGTTGGCTCCTGTGGGCCATGATCCATGATCCATGACAGCTCTAGCGCACCACCACTCTGGTCCTCCTCAGTGTGCACCTGTTTCTTGGCAAAGACCAGCTCGTATGAATCTTGAGCTTCAAATGCAAAGGCAGCTCCATTGCTTCCTTGTCACCTAACTGGTCACATCTCCCCATGGCTACTATCTTGTGCCTCTGCCACACAGCTTCTCCATCTTCTTTGGTAAGTGGGGTTTTGCAGAGTTTCTGGGAGAGACTTTCTCCAGGTTGGAGCCCCCTGTGATGGACACAGGCTTTTCTTCTTCAGTGAGGATCTTGGTCTCCCATCCTTGTACTCTCCTCTAAGGTGTTCTTGCTCACTTTACTGTGAGCCGCCTTGGCATATTGGGCTGTCAAGGTCCATCTGGTCAGTGAGCATTTGTGGAGTCCCTACACTGTGCTGACTCCTCCCGTTTGTGTTTCTGGTGCCAGGTCCTGTGCTCTGACATCCATTCTCTCATTTGGCCCTTAGAGCAGCCCTGCTGGATGAGTCTTATTTTTTCAACATATCACATGAGGAAACTGTGGCCCAGAGAGGGGAAGTAACTTGCCCGCAGTCCAGAAGTCATGTCTTTAGCAAAACATTGCCTTTGATATGTAACGTGCAGGGAAACATCTTTCACCCCTCAGCTGGCTGCTGCTGGTTGTGGACTCACTTTGCTCAACTAAGGGAGGATTTGGAGTTGTTTTCTGGGAAGGCTCCACCACAGAATTGCAGCAGAGGGACATTTAGATAGAAGGGCAGAGCTGGAGTTGGAGCCAATCATGAGCCCCAGGAGCATCTGTGATTCCGTGTTATTCCTAAAGAAGGCAGAGCTGGAACTGGGGTCAGGTCTGCTCCCTGGGAACATCTATGACCCTGTCTCATTGCTTTGCACCCCTCTGTGCCTGCTGGAGCCTGGTTCCTGGCTCTTAAAGGAGAAAAGCCACTTGGAGGCAAGTGTGGTCCTTCCCATTGCAGGAGCTCTTTTTTTTTTTTTTTTTTTTTTTTTTAAGATGGTATCTCACGCTGTCACCCAGGCTGGAGTGCTATGGTGCGATCTCGGCTCACTGCAACCTCCGCCTCCCAGGTTCAAGCAATTATCCTGCCTCAGCCTCCCGAGTAGCTGGGATTACAGGTGCCTGCCACCATGCCCAGCTATTATTTGTATTTTTAGTAGAGAACAGGGTTTTGCCATGTTGGCCAGGCTGTTCTCGGACTTCTGACCTCAGGTGATCCATCTACCTCCTCCCAAAGTGCTGGGATTATAGGCATGAGCCACCATGCCCGGCCTGCAGGAGCTCTTAACACCTGTGCAGAGAAGCCTGGCCACCTTGCAACTGAGCAGCAGATGTGTCTCATGAAGGGAAGCCAGCTTTAGCTATGGAGCAAATGCTGAGTGCCAGGCTAGGGAAGGTGGGACAAGAAGAAGGTGAGAATTGAAGGATCATGGAAGCCTGTTTCTCAGAAGACCTGGATTCAAGTCTAAGTTCTCCTTACTTATTAGCTTTGTGGACTTGGGTGAATCATTAAGGCTCTGAGTTGTTTGCCCCTCTGTGGAAGGAGGGAGATAAGGATAGTGCCTACTGTTTGTTAAGGGCTCTCTATGAATTAGGTGCTGTGGTCAGCGTGTACTAAACATTATGTACAAGGTAATTCCCATAAAACACTGAACCCAGTGCCAGAAACATGGTCAGTGTGCACTATATGGCAGCTGTTATTATTTTGTTGATCCTCCTAACAATCCCCTGATTAATAACAACCACAGAAATAATAATAGTTGCTAGCATTTATGGAGCACTTTGTATGCATCCAGCCATTGTTTTGAGTGCTCTAGGTGAATTAACTTATTTAATTTTCCCAGCTATCCCATGAGGTTGGTTCTATTTTTAACCCCATTTGACGTGTGAGAAAACCGAAGCACAATTAAGTTAAATGCATTGCCCAAGACACGCGGCTAGAAATTGACAAATGGCTAGAAAGCAGAAGAGGTGTTCTTATTGCTGCCCATTTCACAAGGACGGTAACTAAGGCACAGAGAGGCTGAGCAGCGTGCCCAGGGTCGGGGTTGGCAGAACTCTCCTCTGGGTTTTTGGGCAGATGAAATGACATAATGGATGGGAAATGGCTTTGTGAACTGCCCTTCTGACTGTTTCAGCCGGCAGTGAGTAAGCTTTGCATGTTCTGTTTTTCGTAGTCTAGTTGCATCAGCTGGTCTGAGAGCCAGGAGCCTTTAGGAGGACCTGCCTGGACTTAGCTTGTCATTGGGTAGGTGCTTTGTGTGTAGGTCCTGGACTTACATCCCCTCGGGACAGCCTAGGAGCCGTGGCTTGTCTGACTTCAAAGCCGTTGCCAGCTGGGAGGCCTTGGGAGGAGCCAGCTGGCAGCTGGCCACCATCATGTGCAGCTGGGGTTACCAGCAGTCACTCTCTGGCCTTCCCCCGAGAGACACTCAGTGGAGACACTCACTGTCTCCAGTGGCTGATTCCCAGACACACCCAAGACAGCAGGCGCCAGGCAGGGGGAAGAGCAGCTCGAGACTCCTAATGGAGTGGTGCTAATCAGGCAAAAATGAGCCTCTTTTTGCTCCCTTCCCCACTGTGCTTCTGGCATAACCCCTCTCCCACAGGGCTCCTCGGGCATGACATCCTGGAAATTCCTGGGTGCATTCCTTCTTCCCAGTTACCTACTTTCCAAAATGGACTAGGTAGGGCTATTGGGTCTTTGTGGAGGGGTCACTGTTCCATGCCTCTAGGGCTATCTCCTCACCTCACTGGGAGATCCTCCAGCAGGGGCAGGATCTCCCCTGTCCTGAGCCAGCATCGGGCAGGGCCTGGGAAGGTGTTCAGTATTGTCACGTTTCCGGAGGGAAGGCCAATTCAGCTATCGGGTTGGAACTTGGGTGCTGTGTGTGGTGATGGTGATGGTGGCAGCTTGTGTGTGTCTGGAGGAGGGAGGAAGTTTGGTGGGGGAAGGGAACCAGAAGCAGCCAAGGCTGAACGGGCTGAGATGCGGGGGCTCTCGCCTGCTGGTGTGGCAGCAAGGGCTTGAGCTCCATACACACATAGACATGGCCTTGACTCCTCACCTCATCACAAACTGTCTGAATGAGGTGTTCATCTCGTGCGATTCTTTCCCTGGGCCTCTTTGTTTATGAAGGGAATGGGGGAAGGTAAGAACCAGACTTCAGTTTGGTTTCTCTCTGGCAGTAATGACTGAGCCCTCTTTTTTCATGATTAATCTTAGGCAAATGTCTGTACAAGAATTATTTTCTTACGAGGATCACACAGTCCAGTGTAACATGAAATTCCTCCAATTAAAATGACTTTGACTCTCTATGTTGTGAAATATTAACCTCGACATTATTGTGCTAATAGTACATGCTCCTATTCTCAGATCCTGTTTTCACTTCGAAGGGACTCTGAGTCCACCAAGATGAGCTAAACTTTTCTGTATATCAGCTCTGTGATCCCCAGGTCTTCTTTGAGAGGAGCTGGGGGTAAGATGGAGAATCTCAGTTCATCTAGCCACAAATATTTGTTCCTTTCACTTCCCTTAAAGAATTTTACAGTTCAGGAATCACTTCCACATGCTTTATGTGAAATCTTTTTTTTTTTTTTTTTTTTTTGGAGACAGAGTCTTGCTCTGTCGCCCAGGCTGGAGTGCAGTGGCGTGATCTTGGCTCAATGCAAGCTCAGCCTCCCAGATTCACGCCATTCTCCTGCCTCAGCCTCCCAAGTAGCTGGGACTACAGGCGCCTGCCACCATGCCCAGCTAATTTTTTGTAGAGATGGGGTTTCACCGTGTTAGCCAGGATGGTCTCGATCTCCTGAGCTCCTGATCCACCCACCTTGGCCTCCCAAAGTGCTGGGATTACAGGCATGAGCCACCACGCCTGGCCTTTTTTTGTTTGTTTGTTTGAGATGGAGTCTCGCTCTGTCGCCAGGCTGGAGTGCAGTGGCACGATCTCAGCTCACTGCAACCTCCACCTCCTGGGTTCAAGCGATTCTCCTGCTTCAGCCTCCCAAGTAGCTGGGACTACAGGGGTGCGCCACCACGCCCAGCTAATTTTTGTATTTTTATTAGAGATGGGGTTTCACCATGTTGGCCAGGATGGTCTCCATCTCTTGACCTCGTGATCCACCCGCCTCAGCCTCCAAAAGTGCTAGGATTACAGGCGTGAGCTGCCGCGCCCAGCTGTTTTATGTGAAATCTTTAAAACACATGTCTGAAGAAAGTATTCTCCCCCATCATTAAAGTGTAGATAGAGAATCTAAGACTCAGAGAAGGTAACTGAATTGCCTAGGGTCACACAACCATTGAGCAGCTCCGAGTTCCTCACGGTGCCTTCTGTGTCCTCTTCTGTCTGCTCAACTGCATCCGTCTCTGGCTGCAGTGCCAGCTGCTTCAATCTGTTCTCTCTGTGGGAGGCCGCAAGCCACCAGCCATCAGCCAGGAGCAGAAGTGTTCAAAAATTGTCCAGCTGCAGCTGGGCAGAACTCAAGGAGTTGTGGTCCCCCACTGCAGCTGACAAGGATAGGGAGAAGCAAATACCCTGAAGGTTAGGAGCCCATCAGGGGAGGACTAGAGGGAATCAATTCATCAGCTGTGTCCAAATGCCCCACCTCCCAGCAGAAGACCGCACCATCTACCAGTGAAACCTGCTGCAATCTTGACCGTTGAATCCTCACCATGATCCAGTATCCTCTTGGCTCACCACCACACCCCTGCCAATCAATCACTAAGTGGTGCCCAGTCTCCCTCTGATATAGCTCCCTAATTTTTCCCCTCCTCTCCATCTCCAGCCAGCACTCTAGAGCTGCATCTCCCTTCCCCAGTCCACCCCACTCTGCCTACGGGATCTCTCCCCTCCTGCAACCTCAAGGGAATTCTTGCAGTGATTTTTAGAAAGAAAAAAATGTAGGCTGGACATGATGGCTCACACCTGTAATCTCAACACTTTGGGAGGCAGAGGCGGGTGGGTCACTTGAGGTCAGGAGTTCGAGACCAGTCTGGCCAACATGGTGAAACCCTTTCTATACTAAAAATACAAAATCAGTGGAGAGTAGTGGTGCACCTCTGTAATCCCAGTTACCCAGGAGGCTGAGGCAGGAGAATTGCTTGAACCTGGGAGGTGGAAGCTGCTGTGAGCCAAGATTGTGCCACTGCACCCCTGCCTGGGCAACAGAGCGAGACTCCATCCCCCCCTACTGAAAAAAAAAGTGCACATCTGCTTGTATTATGCCTCAAAATCCTTTACCATCTCTGCATTGCTTTCTAAATGCAGTGACAGTCCCTTAGCTGATGCACTGTACTTGTGGGCTGCCCTGTTATTATTTTTTTTTAGATGGAGTTTTGCTCTTGTCACCAAGGCTGGAGTGCAATGGCACGATCTCCGCCTCCCGGGTTCAAGTGATTCTCCTGCCTCAGCCTCCCAAATAGCTGGGATTACAGGCATGTGCCATCACACCTGGCTAATTTTTTGTATGTAGTAGAGATGGGGTTTCACCGAGTTGGTCAGGCTTGAACTCCTGACCTCAGGTGATCTGTCTCAGACCCCCAAAGTGCTGGGATTACAGGCGTGTGCCACCGCGCCCGGTGTGCCCCATTACTCTATAGCCTCACTCCTTATGTGTATGTTCTACTCTATCAATGCTACATTTTCCAGTCTCCGTGGGTTGTGCCATCTCCCTTCTTGTCCTGGGTAACTCCTGTTCCTCCTTCAGATGTCTCTTCCTCTGGAAAACCTTTCACTTGATACCCCCTCCAAGACTTGCTTAGGGGTCCCTCTGTTTATCCCTACGGTAGAACTAATACTGGGGTTCCCTCTTCTCAGGTGTAATGAAGTAAAAACAAAAATGGATCAAACAGCTGGCACCGTGAGTTTGCTACTGGAAGATCCTTTGGTAGAAATGCCTTGAGAATCTGCCTGGGCTGAATGTGAGGTTCAGAGAGTAGGAACCAAAGCAGCAAAAGATGCTGAGTGAACTGCTCTGAGTGAGACAAGAAGAGAAAGATGCGAGGCAATAGGAGAAGCTGGGGTGATAGTGTAAAGGACCCTGTGGAATGAAGGGCCAGTGGAGACTCCTCTGGGGTGGGGTAGCCAGAAGACATTTTGAATAGACAGGCCACTGTTTAGTGTCAAGCTTGTTTTTTTTTTTTTTTTTTTTTTTTTTCTGCAATGGTGAGTAGGTTTATTAATTTTTTTTGCATACAAAAACAATAAACATTTTCTAAAAATACATACAAACAAAAAGATGCGTATCAAACATATTAGGAAGGTTGCACATGGGAAGTTGGGGAATAGAAATGGGGGGTGGGAGTTAAAATAAATGAGAGAGGGACTTTATATGGATCAGTGATAATAACTCAATCCTCTATTTGACAAAGAAGAGGGAGAAGGAAGAGGAAGAAAAAGAAAGTGGGATAAAGGATCAGAAAGGGAGGAAAATAGAAAAAATTAGAGTATGACTCCAGGGTAGACCTGTTTTGTTGTCACTGAGTTGGTTGGTTGGTTTGTCTGTTGTATTCTTCATGTTTCGCCAAGTTGGCCAGACTGGTCTTGAACTCCTAGCCCGAAGTGATCAACCCGCCTCGCCCCCCAGAGTGCCGGGACCACAGGCGTGAGCCACCACGTCCAGCCCCCACATTGCCTCTGGCCTCCGTGGCAGACCTCCCAGACGGAGCGGCCAGGCAGAGGAGCTCCTCACTTCTACCCAGACACGGGGCGGCCGGGCAGAGGAGCTCCTCACTTCCCAGACGGGGCGGCCAGGCAGAGACGCTCCCCACCTCCTCCCAGACGATAGGTGGCCGGGCAGAGGCGCTCCTCACTTCCCAGACGGTGGGTGGCCGGGCAGAGGCGCTCCTCACTTCCCAGACGATGGGTGGCCGGGCAGAGGCGCTCCTCACCTCCCAGATGGGGCGGCCGGGCAGAGGCGCTCCTCACTTTTTCCCGGATGGGGCGCCCGGGCAGAGGCGCTCCTCATTTCTTCCCGGACGGGACGGCCGGGCAGAGGCGCTCCTCACTTCTTCCCGGACGGGGCGCCCGGGCAGAGGCGCTCCTCACTTCTTCCCGGACGGGGCGGCCGGGCAGAGGCGCTCCTCACTTCTTCCCGGACGGGGCGCCCGGGCAGAGGCGCTCCTCACTTCTTTCCGGACGGGGCGGCCTGGCAGAGGCGCTCCTCACTTCTTCCCGGACGGGGCGGCCGGGCAGAGGCGCTGCTCACTTCCCAGATGATGGGTGGCCGGGCAGAGGCACTCCTCACTTCCCAGATGGGGCGGCCGGGCAGAGGCGCTCCTCACTTCCCAGACGATGGGTGGCCGGGCAGAGGCGCTCCTCACCTCCCAGATGGGGCGCCCGGGCAGAGGCGCTCCTCACTTCTTCCCGGACGGGGCGCCCAGGCAGAGGCGCTCCTCACTTCTTCCCGGACGGGGCGGCCGGGCAGAGGCGCTCCTCACTTCCCAGACGGGGCGGCCGGGCAGAGGCGCTCCTCACTTCCCAGATGGGGCGGCCGGGCAGAGGCGCTCCTCACTTCCCAGACGGTGGGTGGCCGGGCAGAGGCGCTCCTCACTTCCCAGACGATGGGTGGCCGGGCAGAGGCGCTCCTCACCTCCGAGATGGGGCGGCCGGGCAGAGGCGCTCCTCACTTCTTCCCGGATGGGGCGGCCGGGCAGAGGCGCTCCTCACTTCTTCCCGGACGGGGCGCCCGGGCAGAGGCGCTCCTCATTTCTTCCCGGACGGGGCGGCCGGGCAGAGGCGCTCCTCACTTCCCAGACGGGGCGGCCGGGCAGAGGCGCTCCTCACTTCCCAGACGATGGGTGGCCGGGCAGAGGCGCTCCTCACTTCCCAGACGATGGGTGGCCGGGCAGAGGCGCTCCTCACCTCCCAGATGGGGCGGCCGGGCAGAGGCGCTCCTCACTTTTTCCCGGATGGGGCGCCCGGGCAGAGGCGCTCCTCATTTCTTCCCGGACGGGACGGCCGGGCAGAGGCTCTCCTCACTTCTTCCCGGACGGGGCGCCCGGGCAGAGGCGCTCCTCACTTCTTTCCGGACGGGGCGGCCGGGCAGAGGCGCTCCTCACTTCTTCCCAGACGGGGCGGCCGGGCAGAGGCGCTCCTCACTTCTTCCCGGACGGGGCGGCCGGGCAGAGGCGCTCCTCACTTCTTCCCGGACGGGGCGGCCAGGCAGAGGCGCTCCTCACTTCTTCCCGGACGGGGCGGCCGGGCAGAGGCGCTGCTCACTTCCCAGACGGGGCGGCCGGGCAGAGGCACTCCTCACTTCCCAGACGGGGCGGCCGGGCAGAGGCGCTCCTTACTTCCCAGACGGGGCGGCCGGGCAGAGGCGCTCCTCACTTCCCAGACGGTGGGTGGCCGGGCAGAGGCGCTCCTCACTTCTTCCCGAATGGGGCGGCCGGGCAGAGGCGCTCCTCACTTCCCAGACGGTGGGTGGCCGGGCAGAGACGCTCCTCACTTCTTCCCGGACGGGGCGGCCGGGCAGAGGCGCTCCTCACTTCTTCCCGGACGGGGCGGCCGGGCAGAGGCGCTCCTCACTTCTTCCCGGACGGGGCGGCCGGGCAGAGGCGCTCCTCACTTCTTCCCGGACGGGGCGGCCGGGCAGAGGCGCTCCTCACTTCTTTCCGGACGGGGCGGCCGGGCAGAGGCGCTCCTCACTTCTTCCCGGACGGGGCGGCCGGGCAGAGGCGCTCCTCACTTCCTCCCGGACGGGGCGGCCGGGCAGAGGCGCTCCTCACCTCCCAGACGGTGGGTGGCCGGGCAGAGGCGCTCCTCACTTCCCAGACGGTGGGTGGCCGGGCAGAGGCGCTCCTCACTTCCCAGACGGTGGGTGGCCGGGCAGAGGCGCTCCTCACTTCCCAGACGGGGCGGCCGGGCAGAGGCGCTCCTCACTTCCCAGACGGGGCGGCCGGGCAGAGGCGCTCCCCACCTCCCAGATGGGGCGGCGGCTGGGCAGGGGCTGCAGTCCCAGCACCCTGGTAGGCCAAGGCAGGCGGCTGGGGGGCAGAGGCTGCCGCGAGGCCAGACCACGCCACCGCACTCCAGCCCGGGCAACTCCGAGCACTGGGTGAGCGAGACTCCGTCTGTAGTCCCAGTACCTCGGGAGGCTGAGGCGGGCAGAGCACTCAGCGTCAGGAGCTGGCGACCAGCGTGGCCAAGATGGCGAACGCGTGCGTGCAGCGAAAGGAGAAGAGGCAGGGAGTGGTCGCGCGCGCCGGCAGTCCCAGTCAGTCTGCGGCGCGGGCAGCAGCAAGCGGAGTAGATTGTAGCCTGGGCCAGAGAGGGAAAGAGAAGAAAGAAAGAAAGGAAGGAAGGGAGGGAGGGAGGGAGGGAGGGAGGAAGGAAGGAAGGAAGGAAGGAAGGAAGGAAGGAAGGAAGGCTTGTTTGTTTTAAGTGAGGCAAACCACTCTGACCTCCTCTCTGCTGGATCTCTCAATCTTCAGTAAAGCCTAAAATACGAATCATTATAGGAGTGGGTTTATGTGTTTGTGCCTGTGGAGAGGGGAAGTTTTTGGAAGTGTTATAAGAACAACAGGTTCATACGCCCACTGTGCAGTAACAGACCAATTACACTGAGACAGCAGGGTTTGCAGCACAGAAAGAGCTCAATGATTGCAGAGCTCTGAGGGAAGGGTGGGGGGAGACCCTCAAATCCACATCCCCAAGGAATTCTGGGCTGAGGTTTTTGAGGGTCATGGAGGGTGAGAAGCTTAAAAATAGGCTGGGCATGGTGGTTCATGCCTGTAATCTCAGCACTTTAGGGAGGCCAAGGTGGGCAGATCACTTGAGGTCAGGAGTTCAAGACCAGCCTGGCCAACATGGCGAAACCCTGTCTCTACTAAAAATACAAAAATTAGCTAGGTGTGGTGGCACACACCTGTAATCTCAGCTGCTCTGGAGGCTGAGGCAGGAGAAACCTCTGAACCCAGGAGGCAGAGGTTGCAGTGAGCTGAGATTGCGCCACTGCACTCCAGCCTAAGAAAGAGAGTGAGACTCCATCTCAAAAAAAAAAAAAAAAAAAAAGAAATTGGGGTAATCAATTGGTCAGGGCAAGGGGGATGAAATCATTACAATGTAAAAACTGCATTCTTTAGTCTGGGATGGTGGCTCACACCTGTAATCCCAGCACTGTGGGAGTCTGAGGCAGATGGATCACTTGAGGTCGGGAGTTCAAGACCAGCCTGGCCAACATGGTGAAACCTTGTCTCTACCAAAAATATAAAAATTAACTGGGCATGGTGTTGCATGTCTGTAATCCCAGCTACTCAGGAGGCTGAGGCAGGAGAATTGCTTGAATCCGGGAGGCAGAGGTTGCAGTGAGCCGAGATCATGCCACTGCACTCCAGCCTGGGCGACAGAGTGAAACTCCATCTCCAAAAAAAAAAAAAAAAAAAAAAAAAAAAAGAAAGAAAAAGAAACTACATTCTTTGATAAATCAGCTCCCCATGGGATCCTTCAGATCAGCTGATACTAGTAGTTCCACTGGTATCCAGGACCTGAAAGGATATCTCAAAGGGAAAATTTAATGTTTCATAATGTTGAAGTTGTTATAGTTGTTATACTCCTTTTCTTGTGGAAAGAAGTAAGTATAATATCTTTCCTTGTTATAGTTGTTTTACTTACTTTTTTCCTTGCGGAAAGCAGTATAACGTCTTTCCTCGTTACAGTTGTTATACTTACTTCTTTCCTCATATTTTAATTTTACATTTAAGTACTTATGCAGTTAATGTAGCTTAATTATTTAAAGCAAGACACTGAAAATGTCCTGCTCTGTAGACAGAGCAGTTAAGGGAAATTATAATTTTAGGAACTGCTTGGATCTACTTGATTCACGCACAACAGGCCAGCAACAACAATGTGGAAGTGGGCCAGGGAGCAAGCTACCTAATGATTGACGTTGAATGTGCTGCAAGCTTGGTTTATTTTCATTTCCCCATCTCTCTTCTTACATTATTAATTTTATAAAGTTTATAAGGACAGTTTAGTCCCCCCTGGGCTTGATCATACCTCAATCCTGAGGCGAGAACTCATATGGTAGGAATTGGCTGAAGATCACTCTAGCTTCTTCCTGCTAGCAAGGGGCACAGACCACAGTCAGGATTAGAGGAATGAAATTGCCTGGCAGTAACCTGTAAGTATTCATGAGTGCCTGGTTGGGGATTTCGGGGGTGCAGCATGAACACATTAGTGCTCCTGTCCACCGTCTTAGCATGGGGCACATTTAATTGCTAACCAGACTGGCCAGGCGTGGTGGCCCATGCCTGTAATCTCAGCACTTTGAGAGGCTGAGGCAGGTGGATTGCCTGAGGCCAGGAGTTTGAAAACAGCCTGGCCAACATGGCAAAACCCTGTCTATACTAAAAATACAAATAAAAAAAAACTAGCCGGGCATGCTTATGGGCGCCTGTAATCCCAGCTACTTGGGAGGCTGAGGCTGGAGAATCGCTTGAACCTGGAAGATGGAGGCTGCAGTGAGCTGAGATCATGCCATTGCACTGTAGCCTGGGCAAAAAGAGTGAAACTCCGTTTCAAAATAAAATAAAATAAATAATTGCTAATCAGACTGTAAAATAATTTATAAGTGCTATTGTCAGAATTGTGAGTCCAAATTTCAAAAAAGGCCTTGTAAAATAGACTGAAAACATTGGGGGTGTCCATGAGATCTTATTGTCACAAAGAGTCTGTTCTGTCAGTTTTATGATCTTCATTTTAACATTAATGTTGGTCAGTTGTGTCTAGACCCCAAAAAGGAGGCATATAATGGGGAATGTCTGACCTCTCATCCTGTCACGGTCAGGATCTCAGTTTTAAGGGTTTTGTGTGTGGGGGGTCCCCTTGGCCACAAGGGGGTCCATTCAGTCAGTGGAGGGGGGCTTAGGATTTTGTTTTTTAGTTTATATTACCCCCTTTTGGGTCAAAATTTGCCAGAGACAGTATCTATGGCTACAGTTTTATTTTGTTTTTTATCATTGCTGGGGCTACCTGCCCCAGGTCCATCCAGTCCATTGGTGGGATCCCTATGGCCAAGCGACTTAGAGCCAAAGGCTTATAGCCAATTAAACATTCTAGGCCAGATGGGCATGGAAGTGGGAAGGCACTAATTAATCCTTAAAAACCTTTTGAGCTGGCCAGGCGCAATGGCTCATGCCTATAATCCCAGCACTTTGGGAGGCTGAGGGGGACGGATCACCTGAGATCGGGAGTTCGAGACCAGTCTGACCAACAAGGAGAAACCCTGTCTCTACTAAAAATACAAAATTAGCAGGGCGTGGTGGCACATGCCTGTAATCCCAGCTACTTGGGAGGCTGAGGCAGCAGAATCGCTTGAACCCAGGAGGCGGAGGTTTTGGTGAGCCGAGATGGTGCCATTGCACTCCAGCTTGAGCAACAAGAGTGAAACTCCGTCTCCAAAAAAACAAAAACAAAACAAAAGAAAACAAAACAAAAAACCTTTTGAGCAATATAAGAGCAAAAAACCAAAAGCCAAAAAGTAAGTTTACAGAACGGATTTATCTATAAGTTGCCCATGTTGAGCCATTAGCTCTTTAGGCATCTGTGTGCCCACCCTTGATTTGGAGGGTCTGAACTAATTTTATCCCTCAAAACCAGCCCTTACAATCTCACATGCCCATCTTTTCTGTGATAGTCCCTGGGCCTAAAGGTATTGAACAGTTTTAATTTCCGGCCCTATGTCTCATGAAAGGATTCATTTTGATTGTCAACTTCTCCTGGGTCTGAAGACAAGTCTTTGGTTAACTTAAGTTTGGTATCAGATACTGGTGTCCATGTTCAAGATTTAGCAGGTGTCAGTGCCTTTTTCAGATGAGATATATGTACCCAGGAGTCAAAACCCTATAACTCAGCACAAAGATTAGGTAACAGCACCTGATAAGGACCTTTCAAGGGAGCCAAAGAAAGGCCTTTAACCAATGTCTCTTCCAGTATGTGTGACTATTAGGCTGAAGGTGGTGACACTGGAGTGCCTTTAGTTTGACTGAAAGCTGTAAAAAGATTCTACAACCTTGTGGGGTTTGTTAATTAATTAATTAATTTATTTATTTATTTATTGAGACGGACTCTATCTCCGTCACCCAGGCTAGAGTGCAGTGGCACAATCTCGGCTCACTGCAACCTCCGTCTCCCGGGTTCAAGCTATTCTCCTGCCTCAGCATCCTGAGTAGCTAGGATTACAGGTGTACACCAGCATGCCCGGCTAATTTTTGTATTTTTAGTAGAGATGGGGTTTCACCATATTGGCCAGGCAGGTCTCTTGGCCAGGCTGGTCTCAAACTCCTGACCTCGTGATCTGCCTGCCTTGACCTCCCAAAAGTGCTGGGATTACAGGCATGAGCCACTGTGCCCGACTGGGGATCAGTTTTATAGCTTTGATAAGCCCCAGCAGTAAGACTTCATTTAGGATTGGATTTTGAGAATGTTTATCAAATATATTAAATGGCTTAAAATGTTTGGTCGAAACAGAATCACAGGTCATTGTAAAATAATGGTTATTCACTTAACCAAAGACTTTGAAGGCAATATAGAAAGTTACATGGATGCTGGCCAGGCATGGTAGCTCAAGCCTGTAATACCAGCACTTAGGGAGGCTGAGGCGGGCGGATCCCCTGAGGTCAGGAGTTTGAGATCACCCTGGCCAACATGGAGAAACCCCATCGCTACTAAAAATACAAAAATTAGCCAGGCATGGTGGTGCGTGCCCGTAATTCCAGCTACGCGAGAGGCTGAGGAAGGAGAATCACTTGAACCTGAGAGGCCAAGGTTGCAATGAGCCAAGACTGCCCCATTGCACTCCAGCCTGGGCAACAGAGCAAGACTGCATCTCAAAAAGAAAAGAAAAGAAAAGGAAAGAAAAGAAAAGAAAGTTACAAGAATGTAAAAACTTTTCTTTTTAAGC
Source organism: Symphalangus syndactylus (assembly GCF_028878055.3). Taxonomy (NCBI): domain Eukaryota; kingdom Metazoa; phylum Chordata; class Mammalia; order Primates; family Hylobatidae; genus Symphalangus; species Symphalangus syndactylus. The sequence continues at coordinate 39,912,724 of NC_072425.2, forward strand.
TCAGTTTTCCGAAGTTGTCAAAACCCTAATAAAGACAACAAAGGAATTATCTTGATAAAATGTAAAATCTTTGTTTCTTAGGCCAGTCACCAGCAGGCAAAGAAAAACCTTCTGCAGTGTCACTGCTCCTCTTTATGGGAGCCCATTTAGATAACCTGAAAGTCAATCCTGATAGAGAGGGCATTAGGATTGCTTAGACATAGGAAGAGTGTGTTCAGGGTCATAAGTGAACATTATATTATACGCTTACCATATAATATCTCCATGACTGTTAGTAACAGCATGATAAGTTTCCTGGTTACATGGAACAATTCAGACATATCAAGGACAGCCAAGAGTAAAGAATCAAGTTATACTGGAGGAAGACATTGCTTTTCTAGACTTTCAAGATAAACATTTTAGCATCAGGTTACAACAGCAATTAGAACCAGAGAAAAAAAAATCTTTGGAGCTCACAAAGAAGTTGGAGAGAGTTATCATCTCATGCCTTCTCAAAGGGAGAAAAAGCTGAAAGCGGTGAGCCTCAGCAGAAGTTGAAATCCTGAGATAGAAATCTGAGAAGTTTTCAAAAAGAAACAGGTTATAGAATTAAAAATTAAAACCTTTGAAATTTTATTAAGAGCAAAGCAATGCCTTAAGAAAACCTTGTTTTAATATAGGAGACCAAAATTTATATATATATATTTAGTGAGACAGAGTCTTGCCATGTCGCACAGGCTGGAGTGCAGTGGCGTGATCTCGGCTCACTGAAACCTCTGCCTTCTGGGTTCAAGCAATTCTCATGCCTCAGCCTCCCAAGGAGCTGGGCCTACAGGCACAGGCCACGACAACCAGCTAATATTTTTGTATTTTTAGTAGAGACAGGATTCACCATGTTGGTTCATTTCGAACTGCTGGCCTCAAGTGATCCACCTGCCTTAGCCTCCCAAAGTGCTGGGATTACAGGTGTCAGCCACTGCGCCTGGCCAGGGGACCAAAATTATAAAGGCTATTATAAATAATTTTCTTTTCATTATACCCAGCTTAATTTTATAGAAAATTCTTTTTTTTTTTTTGAGATGGAGTCTCACTCTGTCACCTAGGCTGGAGTGCAATGGCACGATCTCAGCTCACTGCAACCTCTGCCTCCCTGGTTCAAGTGATTCTCATGCCTCAGCCTCCCCAGTAGCTGGGATTACAGACGTGGGCCACCACGCCTGGCTAATTTTTTGTATTTTTAGTAGAGACAGGGTTTCACAATGTTGTCCAGGCTGGTCTCGAACTCCCGACTTCAGGTGATCTCCCCCCACCTTTTTTTTTCAGTTTTAAATGAGTTTTCAATGTTTACATTGTAGGTAGAACTGGCTGAATTGTATAAGAAAAACAAAATCTCCAAGTAGTTTTGAATTAGTAATACCATAAACAGTGAGTCTCATCTCAATACCAGTAGCTTAATAACAACAGATTCAAAGCAGTCAGAAAAGAAAAGATAGCTTTAAAAGACTCTATATTTAATGTACATTTTAACTCCATAGTTGCAGTTTTGAGCTCTGAATTTTCCTTGCTGTAATTTGCTCATCAGTTTAAAAATGTGCACAAGAATGAGTCATAATATGTAACCAGCTGGAGTTCTAGAAAACCTGGCATGTCTTTGATCTTTCTCATAGTTTTTCATAGGACTCCTGCCTTTAATGGGAAAGTTACACATTGCACTGACCTGATGAGGATGTATCTTGTCTTCCCAACCCGGCAGGAGGCAGCCCAATGGACTGCTTGGAATCAACATGTTGAAATCAACATTTCCCATTCCAGCCAAGGCAATGTACAATCAACAAAACACAGACACTAGTCACATCACTCACTGCCTAAGTTTGACCTGGCAAGACTCAAACTTGTGTCTGTTGGCCTCCAGAGCCTTTGCTCTACTCAAAGTAGGGAGAAATGAGTAGATCTTGCTGTGGTGGTCTCTGGGCAAAATGGGGAAGTGGATGGTCACCTGACTTAGGTCACCTGCTAGAAATTCCTTCTGAAATCCTTTTCATAAACATAAACATACATAACTAGACAAAGACAAAAAAAGGCCCTCCAAAACCAAATTCTAACTTTCAGAAATCAAGAGTATCTCTCCCAAGCAGTGCCCTTTATTCTCCTTCCAATTTAGGGTAAATCCCCTCAAAGAAGGCCCTTCCTGTTGCCAGGGAGGGTCAACGAAACCTCAGAAAATGTCAAAAGGCCTCTGAGGAGGCCAGCAAACTAGGAAAGGGGGAAGAGGTGCTGGCTGCACAGAGAAAACTTACCAAATATGTCTTTCAAAACCAGAAACTATTTCTTTGCTGCAAGCTATTTATGCACTGAAGGTCACCACTGTCACATTGATAAGCAAGGCACTGGAGACAACCCCCAGTTCAATGGAACCAAGCAACTGCTTGGACTTGTCTCCAGGTCTGTCCCAAGGACAAAGGGGCACTGAGCTATGGGCAGATGCTCACAAGGGGCTCTAGGTTAGGCTCACCAAAATTGTTTATAGGACCAACAGATTCATGTGCCCACTGTGCAGTAGCAGACCAATTATACTGAGACAGCAGGGTTTGCAGCACAGAAAGAGTTTAATGATTGCTGAGATCTGAGTGAGGAGATGGGAGGAGGCCCTCAAATCCATACCCCCAAGGAGTTCTAGGCTGGGATTTTTTTTTTTTGAGACAGAGTCTGTGTCACCCAAGCTGGAGTGCAGTGGCACAATCTAGGCTCACTGCAGCCTCTGCCTCCCAGGTTCAAGTGATTCTCCTGCCTCAGCCTCCTGAGTAGCTGGGATTACAGGTGCCTGCTATGACTCCTGGCTAATTTTCAAATTTTTAGTAGAGACAGGGTTTCACCATGTTGGCTAAGCTGGTCTCGAACTCCTGACCTCAAATGATCTGATCGCCTCGGCCTCTCAAAGTGCTGGGATTACAGGCATGAGCCACTGCGCCTGGCCTGGGCTGGGATTTTGGGGGGGATTGTGGTGAGCAAGGGACTTAAAAATTGGGGTAATTGATTGGTCAGGGCAAGGGTGATGAAATCATCACAGGGTGGAAATCACCTTCTTTGGTGAGTCAGCTTCTCGTGGTGTTCCTCCGCTCAGCTGAGTCAGTGGGGTCCTTCAGAGCAACTGGTATCAGTAGTTCCACTGTTATACAGAACCTGAAAGAATATCTCAAAGGGAAAACTTAATGTTTCATTATGTTCAAGTTGTTATTTACAGAGCAGTTAACAGAACTATTTTCTTGTAACAGAGTCTTACTTGATTCTAGGACAGTAGGCAACCAACAATTATTAAATATGGTGAAGCAGGTTGGAGAACAAGCTACTAATGATTAATGCTGAACATGCAGCAAGCTTGGTTTATTTTAGTTTCTGCTTCTCCCTTCTTCTCTGATTAATATTATAATATTCAGAAGGGTTCTTGTTGTACATCTAGGTCAACTAGGTCTCGGCTCACTGAAACCTCTGTCTCCCAGGTTCAAGCAATTCTCCTGCCTCAGCCTCCCAAGTAGCTGGGATTACAGGCACCTCCCACCATGTCCTGCTAATTTTTGTATTTTTGTATTTTTTTTTTTTTTTGAGACAGAGTCTAGCTCTGTCACCCAGGCTGGAGTGCAGTGGCATGATCTCGGCTCACTGCAACCTCCGCCTCCCAGGTTCAAGCGATTCTCCTATCTCAGCCTCCCAAGTAGCTGGGATTACAGGTGCCCATGACCATGCCCAGCTGATTTTTGTATTTTTAGTAGAGAAGGGGTTTCACTGTGTGGGCCATGCTGGTCTCGAACTCCTGACCTCGTGATGTGCCTGCCTTGGTCTCCTGAAGTGCTGGGATTACAAGCATGAGCCACGGCGCCCAGCCCTAATTTTTGTATTTTTAGTAGAGACAGGGTTTTACCATGTTAGCCAGGCTGGTCTTGAACGCCTGACCTCAGGTGATCTGCCCGCCTTGGCCTCCCAAAGTGCTGGGATTACAGGCATGAGCCACCATGCCTGGCCCAAGTTTTTAATTACAGCTGAGTGCTGTATGATGTTTGGACCTGGCCTTTGTTTTCTGTGTATTTCTGGCAAGCCACTTAACTTCTCTGGGCCTTGGCCTCCTTATCTCCAAAATGAGATCGCCAAAGTAGATAATTCTAAGGTCTTTCCTCATATTCCACTCATTTTTCTCCTTTCTCTTTTGTAACACTTTTACGTTTAGAGCTCCAATTTTTTGTTGTCAAAGACCTTCTGGATATGGCTGGTGTTGCCAATAGGCTTAGCTATATCCCCTTACTACCTACTCATGCCTTATGAGTGGTGAGTTAGTGGACAGCAGAAGCCACGGGATAAGCATGCTGTGTCTTCCAGGGCCATCAGTTTTACTGAAAGATTTGGGAGAGCCGGGCATGGTGGCTCACGCCTGTAATCCCAGCACTTTGGGAGGCCTAAGTGGGCGGCTCACGAGGTCAAGAGATCGAAGCCACCCTGGCCAACGTGGTGAAACCCCATCTCTACTAAAAATACAAAAATTAGCCAGGTGTGGTGGCACATGCCTGTAGTCCCAGCTACTCAGGAGGCTGAGGCAGGAGAATCGCTTGAAACTGGGAGGTGGAGGTTGCAGTGAGCTGAGATCACCCCACTGCATTCCAGTCTGGGCAATAGAGTGAGACTCCGTCTCAAAACAAAAACAAAAACAGAAAAGGATTTGGGAGAAAAGCATTGGAAAATTTTGTTTTCTATTACATAATTGGGGCATATAATGGGATACAGTGTCAAATTCTCAGACTTGACAATAGCTACATTCCTTTGAGGGATGTGTGTTTGTTCTTTGTGACTGGAAATCCTTTGATAGAAAATTGTGTGTAGCAATGATAATTAATATTTTCTGAATTTGACAAGCGATTTAGGTCAATTCAATATTACTTGGGCTTTCTATCCATATTAGGTTTCTCGGCCTCAGCACTAGTGACTCTCTGGGCCAGATAATTCCTGGTTGTGGGGGCTATCCTGTGTGTTGTAGGATGTTTAGCAGCATCCTTGGCCTCTACCCACTAGCTGCAAGTAGCAATTCCCCAAGTGTGACAACCAGAAATGTCTCCAGACATTGCCAAATACCTACTGGGGGGCAAAATCACCCCCAGTTGAGAATCAATGATGTAGATGGATATGAATTCCTACTCTGCCCCTTACTTACGATTAATAGTTTTGTGACCTTGGACAAAGTATTCAATATCAGTAAAGATCATCTTCCTTATCTGCCAAATGGGATCAGCTCATAAGATTGTAGTCTGCCCTAAAAGAGGTCTCAGGCGTTATGAGTTTAGCACAATGTCTAGTTTGTCATAGGTCCTCCATGAATCTTAATTCTTCTTCTTCTCTTCAGATTTCTGGGGATGTATAACTTTCTAGTTGAAACAGATCTTAAAAGTTATCTTACCAGAACTCTTCATTTTATAAGTTAAGAGACTGAGGTCCATAGAGATAATTTGTCTTCTCAACCCTAAGTCTGTCTTTTACTCAAGTAGTGAAAAAGAGACATATCAAAATGGAATTGTACAGAAGTGAATGAGTTTAAGGGCTCTCTCCTGTCAAGGTTGATTTGCAAGACTCTTGTCCCTGCAGATTTCCTCATGACGTATTACCTCTGAGATAATTCCTGAAGCACTAAATCCCCATGAGACTCAGAGTGAGTTCAAATGTCTGGTTTCAGGGACCATCAATTGTCATGTTGGAAACACTTGTCCTGTGGGCTTTGGATGTTGGGGAATGGTAAATATTGAGATAAAATATATGGAATATGAGAGTTAATGTTCTAAGCAAGTCAACCTTTGAAAAAAATTTAGACTCACCAAGAACAGATAAAAGCTGTTCAAGAGACAGAACAAAATAAAGAATCAGAAAGATTATTGTGTAGGTCCAATGTTGTTCTTTCTTCTCTGTCAAGAATAAGGATATTCTGACTAAAAAGACTGGCACAAACTAATTAAAGAGATGAAATCTTCTCAGAGGGGAGAAATGAGGTAACAGCTGTCTTAAAAGACTTTGTCTCTTGGCCTAAACAAATCACTCTTCAAGCTATCACTATGTTTGCTAGTAAGATCACAGGACTGCTGCTGATAATCTCAGGGACTGATGAAAAATAGGAATCATACTGGAGGACTAAGGATGGACAAATGCCTTGATTTTTAGGAAATACAATTAATTTTTCCCTCCCTCTTTCACCCACTATGGATTCATGAGCTTGGCACCAGTCCTAGGCAAAATTCCATAAGAGATTATTCTACTAATGGCTTATGAGTGCTTACAAATTAAGCGGCAATCCCTCTAAGCCAGTAGCGTTTCAGTAAAACAGGTCATGCCAGAGTAATCTAATTTCCTTTTTTGATTAAGGCCATTAGACTGGTTGAGCAGATATGTGGAGTGAGCACAGAATACCCAGATGATAGCCAGACATGTCTCATGTGACATTATTGAATGCAAAATGTGGAAAGAGAGGCTGGATACAGGTATCATGCAGTGGCTTGATAATTATACCCAGTGGATACCAATTAATGAATGGAAGGTGATATGGAAGCAAGCCCCTTGTGGCTGCCACAGGACATTAGTCTTGGGCCTGTGCCTGTCTGTACTTTATTAGCATATACCAGGTCAAGCAATGGATGTGCCATATCCTTTGCTCTTTGGGGAGCTCCTTGGTTCACAGACCTTTAGGAAGAGATAGATATAGGTAGCTATAGTTTGTGCCAGGTGACCCAAAATTCCAGGGTACAGCTTATTAGACATATTGCCTCAGGGATATATTTCATGGTATTGAAAGCACTTGTAGATCTGGCCCCTGGCTACCTCTCTAGTCTCATTTTTTTCTGTCCCTTTCCCCATGCTTCCAGCATTTCACCATACCAACTCATAGTACTGTGCATACACCATGTTGTTCTATGCCCCCTTCATTTTGCTTTTTCTTATCTCTGACTGGAATGCCTTCCTTTCTTTTCTACCTACTTCTTGATCTGTCTGACAAGCTCCTACTCATCATTCAAGACTCAACAAAAACCTGTATGTGGTGGCCCACACCTGTAATTCTAGCACTTTGGCAGGGCGAGGCAAGAGGATCACTTGAGCCGAGAGTTCAAGATCAGCTTGGGAAACACAGTGAGACCTCGTTGCTACAAAAAAATAAAATTAACCAGGCATGGTGGTGCCTACTTGTCTCAGCTACTGGGAGGGCTGAGGTGGGAGGATCGCTTCAGTCCAGGAGGTGGAAGTTGCAGTGAGCCGAGATCATACTGCTGTACTCTAGCCTGGGCCACAGAGTGAAACCCTATCTCAAAAAAAAAAATAAAAAGAAAGTCCATTAAAAAAACTAGCCAGGGCATGGTGACATGTACCTGCAGTCCCAGTGACTCAGGAGGCTGAGGTGGGAGGGTTGCTTGAGCCTAGAAGGTTGAGGCTGCAGTGAGCCATGATCATACCACTGCACTTTGGCCTGGGCAACAGAACAAGACCCTGTTTCAAAAAAAGAGAAAAAAAAAAAAAAGCTTAGCTACAGCTTCATGTCGACTGTCAAGTCTTTCTTCTCCTTCTTACTTTTTCCCTAAATCATTTCTAATGCATTATTCCCCATCCGAATTTTGATGCTTGTACCTACCACTGTTTTAGTAATGATCACAGTGTATTAATAACCTATTTACTTGTCTGTCTCTCCTGCATTCTGTTCTCCACCCACACTGCCCTTCCCATACAAACACTTTCAGCTCATTGAGGACAGGGACTGGATCCTACCCAGTGCTTGGCACTTAGCAGAGACATTCAGTAAAAGAATAAATGAATAAAAATGAATGAATAAATACCTTGTGTAAAAACCCATTATTCTGGCTCTTTGTTAATGAGTCTCAGCCTACTGAGAATCACAATTACATTTCCATATAGCCTAATCCAGCTTCCTAAAGGATTTCTTAAAAAAAAAAAGAAAAAAAAAATACTGAACAGGAGTGCTTTTCCCTCTAGTCACCTGCTGTCTCAATAAGGGCTTATAAATGCACTGGAACAGCAACAGCACTCTCATACACAAACCTCAGGACCATAACTTTGCAGAGCCCCCCCAGGGATGCCAGTGCCTTGATTCACTGGGAAGTACCCAGCAAAAATCCGATTTTTCAAGGCTACTGTTCTGTAGCCCCCAAGAAGGCACATCCATGCTTACTAGATAGCAGGAAGCATTTTTAGATCTCTTGTCTGCACTTTTTTTTTTTTTTTTTTTGAGATAGACTCTCGCTCTGTCACTCAGGCTGGAGTGCAGTGGCATGATCTTGGCTCACTGCAACCTCCACCTTCCAGGTTCAAGCAGTTCTCCTGCCTCAGTCTCCTGAGTAGCTGGGATTACAGGCTTGCACAACCATGCTTGGCTAATTTTTGTATTCTTGGGAGAGACGGGTTTTTACCATGTTGGCCGGGCTGGTCACGAACTCCTGACCTCAAGTGATCTGCCTGCCTCAGCCTCTCAAGTGCTGGGATTATAGGCATGAGCCACCGTGCCCGCCATTGTCTGTACTTTTTGAAAAGGGAATTGAGCCTCACTCATCTTATCCCTTTTCTTCTAATTGTTTCAGAAAGTACCTACCAACTTGTTTAAATGCAGCCAGATCAGGGAGACAGAAAGAATAATTCAGCCTTCCCGTTGCTGTAGGAAGAGTCTAATTATCCTGGGAGGATCTGGACCTTTAAAAAGGATGCTTTGTGGCTTAATGAAAGAATTCAAATTCAAATGGGAGCACCAAATGCAAGTCAGCAGGCATCTATGTCTGTGCCAATTATTCAGTTCTAAATAGCTAGACCAGGCAGTGTTTGTTGCAGGTTGGCTGAGATGCCTGAGTGGAAGACTGGCAGTCTGGCCTGATACCAATGCTCCTGAGCTCATTTTGGTCCTCATGTAATGGGAGTTGGCATTCAGCACACTCCAGAACGCAGGGGATGATGCCCCACTGGTGACCCTTCACACTCAAGGCTAGGACTGGCCTCCCCTGGAGATTCCTGCCAAACCAGAGAGAGAAAAGCCTAGAGCTCTGGAGTAGACAGACCAGTGTGTAGATCTTCAGTGTGATCATGGAGTCTGAAGGAAACTCAGACCTAATTAATCACCTTTAAAGGGACATCCAAATTTATTAATAACGTATACATGAAGAGTTTTCTGTTTTGATCACAAGGCAAGTATGAAATACTTAGAAGCTTATAATCCTTATTATATGACGCTCTGGCCTGTTTGTGAAACTTTCATCTGAAGCTCCCAAAATACTTAATGGCTAATGCTTATTAATCATAATGTCCTATGGGCAGAAATTTTCCTTGTGGGCACCATATCCTCACAATGCCCTGGCTAGAAATCTCTAGAATTCTTGGATCCTGCCTTGTAGTCGAGAAACAAGGGTTAGAGGGCTTACTAGAGTGTGAAGATAAGTAGAAATTTCACACTTTTGTGGCTACCTCTTCAGGGTGTCTAAGGGGGCGCTGTCATGAGCAAAAATCCCCCCAGAGATCAAGATGGGGATATGCCTTTTGTCTGCTATGGGTCAAGCTCCCAAATTTTGGAGACAAATAGACTAGATCACACCCACTCTTTTCCTCTATTTGTCATTTGAGGTTTGAAAAGGCATCTGTAGGATCTAGAGAAGGGAAGGCCAAACTAAGAGAAGAGAAGGAAGTTTGTTGAATACCTCTTTTTAGCCCCTACAGACTAACAGAAGAGAATATGAGGGAATCAGGGCTTTGTGGGACCTCTTATCAGAAAGAGAATAGGGAAAAGATAAAGTTAGATCCCTGACTCACACTGTGATGGTAATTTTGTGTGTCAACTTGGCTAGGCCACTACATCTAGCTAACTGGTCAAATACCAGTCAAAAGATCTCTGTGAAGATATTTCTAAGATGAAATTAACATTTATGTCAGTAGACTTTGAGTAAAGCAGATTACCCTCCTTAAACTAAGTGGGCCTCATCCAATCAATTGAAGGCATTAAGATTATGAAAAGATTGAGGTCTCCTGAGAAAGAGAGAATACTGCCTCTGAACTTCCTCCTCCTCCTCCTCCCCCTCCTTCTCCCCCTCCCCCTCCTCCTCCTCCTCCTTTTTTCTTCCTCCTCTTCTTCTTTTTTTTTTTTTTGAGACAGGGTGTCTGTTGCCCAGGCTGGAGTGCAGTGGCACAGTCTCATGGCAACTTTTGCCACCTGGGCTCAAGTCATCCTCCGGCCTCAGCCTCTCGAGTAGCTGGGACTATACGCACACCACCACCATGCCTGGCTAATTTTTGTATTTTTTATAGAGACTGGACTTCACCATGTTCCCCAGGCTGGTTCTAAACTCCTGGACTCAGATGATCTGCCTGCCTCAGCCTCCCAAACTGCTGGGATTACAGGCATGAGCCATTCACCCCAGACTGCCTTCTGACCCAAGCTAGAACATTGATTCTTCCCTGGGTCTCCAGCCTGCCACCTGCTCTGCAGACTTTGAATTTGCTAGTCACACAATTGGCTCAATTCCTAAAATCTCTCTCTCCCTCTCTCCTCTCTCTCTCTCTCCATATACATATCTTATTGGTTCTGTTTTTCTGGAGATCACTAACATGCAACATCATATATCAGAATAAATTGAAATGGATTAAGGAATTAAATATAAACAAATAAAAAGATAAAGGTACTAGAAGGAAATACTAACATATCTTGATAAGGGTAGGAGAGAGTGAAGGTCTTTTTAGAAAATGTCACCATAGACAGAAACCAGAAAGAGGAACACAAACAGATTTGACCATGAAAATTCTATTTCTTCTAAATATCCAGAAGTACCATAAGCATATACAAATACAAATGACAAACTGAAGAAAATTTTCAATCTATGTATCAGACTAAAAGTGAATATATTGAGTATGCAAAGAACTGTTAAAGAATAAAACAAGCTGACCATCCTAACTTTTAAAAATGGGCAACAACAAGAAAGTGATAAAATAAAAACAAGAGACCAATAAATATGTCGAAACTTATTCAGTAGCAAAGAAATGCAAATACAAACAAGATGTAATTGTTGCACCTTTTGCCTATCAAAAACTTAAAAGCATGCTAATATGCAATGTTAGCAATGACGTGGCAGAAGGGGCTACTGTTGATGAGATAGAAATTAGTATACCTTGATTTAGAGCCCCTTCAACTTCCATGCCTAGGTTTAACATTGGACAAATGTGCAAAAATATTTATGCAAGTATGCTAACCCCTGCAACAGTTATAACAGCGTACAATTGAAAACAACCTGAATGTCCATCCATCTGGTCTTAGTTAGGTAAATTATTTTAAGTCAATATAATTAAGATAATTAATATGGGCTTGTGAATTGTATTTATTTATCTAGGCAGGTGCCCATTATTTATTAAAGAAAAAGGGCAGCTACAAAAATATATGCACAGCCGGGTGCGGTGGCTCACGCCTGTAATCCTAGCACTTTGGGAGGCTGAGGCGGGCAGATCACCTGAGGTCAGGAGTTCGAGATCAGCTTGACCAACATGGTGAAACCTTGTCTGTACAAAAATACACAAATTAGCTGGGTATGTTGGTGTGTGCCTGTAATCCCAGCTACTCAGGGGGCTGAGGCAGGAGAATCACTTGAACCCGGGAAGCAGAGGTTGCAGTGAGCCGAGACCACACCATTGCACTCCAGCCTGGGCAACAAGAGTGAAACTCCATCTCAAAAAAAAAAAAAAAAAAAAAAATATATATATATATATATACACACACACACACACATATGATCAGTAAAATCCAAGTTTTGCAAAATATGATTTATATATGGGCATAATCTAACATTTTGAGTAGAAGAAAGCCTGGAAAGAAATAACACCGAAATGTTAACAATGGTGGGTGAACAAGTTATAGAGGACTTTAATTTAAATTTCATTTTGAGTGTGGGTATGTGGTAGGGAATGAGGAATGTTATCTGGAATTTTCTACTACAACCCTATGTTAAAAAGGTTATTTTTCTTCTTCTTCTTTTGTTTTTTTTTTTTTGTTTTTTTTTTGAGACGGAGTCTTGCTCTGTCACCCAGGCTGGAGTTCAGTGGCACGATTTTGGCTCACTGCAACTTTCACCTCCTGGGTTCAAGCGATTCTCCTGCCTCAGCCTCCCAAGTAACTGGGACTAAAGGCACCTGCCACCAGGACCAGTTAATTTTTGTATGTTTAGTAGAGACGAGGTTTCACCATGTTGGCCAGGCTGATTTCAAACTCCTGACCTCAGGTGGTCCGCCTGCCTCGGCCTCCCAAAGTGCTGGGATTACAGGCGTGAGTCACTGCACCTGGCCTTTTCTTCTTATTTTTTAGAGTATAACGTGTGGGGTGGAGGAGGCAGCAAGGTGGGGTGGGGTACAACAGTAGAATTAGGGACCAAAAATTAGGGACAGTAATTTTGAGAATGTTATAAGAGTTCAGAAACCTCTGTTCTGGTCTCATCTTTGTTATTTTTTGCCATCCTTCCATTTCCCTGGCTTCATTAGAAGTAATAGTTATGGGAAAAGGGACTTATCTGGGGGGAGCAGAAAATGAGAAGCAAAGGAGACTGCATCCTGTTCCATAACCTGTCTGACAGAGGTGAGAGTGGGAGCAGTGCAAAAGAAGGGGTATAGAATCTATAGACAGAGTAGAAAGCAGATGATCCCTGGGCCACAAGGAGGAGGGAAGGGGCTGTGCCAGATTACGGAGGAATGGCTGCCCTAGAGGATGTGTTTTGTCCCCACCAAACTCAAGAGAGTTTAATTGCCAGTGTGGCAGTGTTGGGAGGTGGGGCTATGGGGAGGTGCTTGGGTCATGGGGTTGGATTCTTCATAAATAGATTAAAGCCATCTTGTCTCTTGGGAGTGAGTACTCACTCCTGAGACTAGATTAGGTCCCCGGAAAGCGGGCTGTTATAAAACAAGGTTCCTCCTTATGTTTGGTCCTTTTGGCATGCTTGCTTCCCCTCACATCTCCACCATGTTATGATGTAACATGAAGCCCTCACCAGAAGCCAAGCAGATGCTAGCACTGTGCCCTTGGACTTTCCAGCCACTAGAATTGTGAGAAAACAAACAAAAAACTCTTTCTTTATATGTTACCCAGCCTCAGGTATACTGTTATAGCACCATATGGCACCACTAAATGAACTAAGAGAGTCCCATATACATATCTCTAGATTTTTTAAAACCACTGCCTACTTTAGTCACAAAAACCCAGCAGCCCTGCAAGTGCCTCACAAGTAGAAAATTAAAGAATTATTTTCTGGAGAAACTATTCCCAGGTGAAAAGCTTCTATGTGCTGACACTCCCTATGAAGAAAGCCAGTTTGCTCATTCAACAAGCTACCCATGCAAACATAGCTTCCATCAGCTTTTTGGTGCTTCATCATTAACGACGAATGGACAACCAGGCATCACCAAATATATAAGGAAAGTCTTCAACATTAAAGAGAGAGACCAAAACCAAGTAGAAGGGGAGAAAGGCAACATATGGTTCAATACCTACAAAGTGTAGAATTAAAATTCTCCACAAGGTAAGAGAAGATATTGTATACCTTAAACAAGAGCAGAGTGCTATGCTTTTTAAGAAGAGGTGCTACCAGAGAACAAAATAGAATTCATAGAAATAACATATATATATGAGATAACTGAGAGTTTGGGGCATTTCCTTGACTACCCACACATTCAGTGATTCTCTAGAAAGACTCAGGACTCAGAGTCAGTTGTAATCATGGCTCTTGTTTATTACAACAAAAGAACACACAGGATCAACAAGGGAAAAACACCTCAGGCAGAGTCTGGACAAGTCCAGTACAGGCTTCCAAAGTTTTTCCTCTGGGTGGAGCAGTGGTTATCTCACATAACATACTGAAGCAGTTAAATGCAGGAACACATATGCAGTGTTTCTACCCAGGTAAGACCATTTAAGACTCAGAATCCCGGGTTTTTGATGCTGGTCATTCCAGTATTCTCTGCCTGTGCAACCGGCCACGTTACCAAAGTTCCAGACCCTCAGAAGGAAAGCAGGTGTTCATCATAAATCATGTTATTTGCATATGCACTCTAGGCAGGCTGGTACAGAATGCAGTGTTCCAGGCACAAAAACAACCTTATCACTTCATAGCTTAGGGAACATACCAGAGGCCAAGTTCTCAAGGGCCATCTCCCAAACCTCCTAGAGAAAGCAATATTAGGCCTGCTATGTTAACTGTTTGGAGACTGAAATGGAGAATTTGATAGAAAATATGAAAGATAAAATTGAAATAAATCTTTTAGAGAGAAGGGTGGAAAAGAAGACATAGAAAAGAAACTATAAAAATGATAAGAAAATTTGGGAATCAATTTAGGAAGTCTGACATCCAGGAAAAGCAAACTGAAAAAATACATGGAAGGAAAATATAAAAGATGCCACAGAAAAAAAAAAAATTCCAAAACTGAAGGACAAGAGTTTCCAGATTGAAAGAGCCCATTAACAACCCAACACAATGAATTAAAAAAGGTCCAATCCAGGCACCCTCTTACTAAGCTTTGCAATACGAGGACTAAAGATGGCTCTAAAAGTGTCAAAAGAGGGAAAAACAGGCCCCATGTGCCCCAGTAACAAGAAATGGCATTGGGTTTCTCAATAAAAACTCCAGCACTTAGTGAAGTAGTACCTTTAAAATTTTAAGGGAAAATGATTTTAAACACTGATTTTGAAACCCAAATTGTTAGTCAAGTAAGAGGGCAGAGAAATGACATTACCAGTCATGCAAAAACACAAACTAATTTACCTCACAATCATCATTTCTCCAGAAGCCCCTGGAGTAAGAGCTTCACCAAAAAGAGGAGTCAATTAAGAAAGCGGGAGGTGTGAGACGAGGAAACATGATCCAACTCAGGAATGAACCAAAGGAAAGTCCCAGGAAAACAGCTCAGGGTAGGGGTAGGCAGAAAGAGCAAGTCCTAACTGAAAAAGGAGAATGATGAGCCCTAAAAATGAGTTTTCTAGGAAAAGAACTAGAAAATTGAATCTGGGAGATTTTATGATTATTTTTTAATGCAGAAATTAGTATTAAGAGTGGTTTTATAAATCTGTTGGAGAATTTGAGAAGAATTTACGAGCCAGTTGGAGCATTTGAGTAGTTAAAGCTTAACCTTAGAAAACCCAACATATATGAGAAAGGAATCATAATCAAAATACAGCACATGGCCCAGCAGTAAAGAATGATTATAGCTGTAATTAAGTAAACGTTGACTATTGATTTAACAAAAGATTGTAATATGAGGCTACTTGGAAGTTGGAAAACCCAGAAATTGAGTAGGGAAGTAAAATAAACCTAAATATTCACTTGCCACTCTGGAAAGTTAGTAGATAATGTCTAAAATGAATGAATCAATAAAAATTAACGAGCTTATCATTTCAAAATATGGATGTCAATAAAGGTATAAAAGAGAAAAGTGATTGCCTCTGGGGAGCAAAATTGGACCAGTAGGAGGAAGGACAAAATGAACTGCTGTTTTTCATCATAAGCCTTATTTATTTAATTTTTTAAAAATTTATTTATTTAAAAATTTTTAAATTAAAATTATATGCATATATTCTTTGAAAACTAGAAAACTAAATAAAAACAACCAGTTCAACAACCAATAATTGGAAAGTAATTTAAATCTTTGCTAAAATAAAATTTAAATTTTTAACTCTTGATTTATATTAAAGGATTAAGTTTATAATGCATGTCAAAGCATAACCTTCTCTTTCCCAATTTATCTCTCTCTAACATAGCAACTTCTCTTCTTATCTCTTTCCTCCCTCTGTCCAAGTCCCTCTCCAAATTCTCTCTTAATTCAAATCACTACTTTTTTCTGAATATATTATTTTTCCCATGAGTAAATACAAACTCCAGTGGAAATAAAATCAAGCTAATTTTGGAAGCGCCTAATTCATCACTACCTGTTACTCTAATTCATCACAAGAAATATCCAAACCAGTGGGCAAAGAGAATTCTTTGCCAGGGACTAGAGAGGCTAGGAGTACTTCTACACTGATATCTTTTTCCAGACATATAATGACATCACTCCCTCACTTTCCTTCTTTTTCTGCTTGTTCTCTCTCTTCTTATTCTGTGACTTCAGTGACATGTATATTAAACTGCTAGATAATGTCCCACAGCTTTTGAATTCGTTGTTCTGTTTAATTCACTTGTTTTCTTTCTCTCTGTTTCCATTTGAATAATTTCTATGGACCTTTTTAAATATCAGTGGTTCTTTTCTTAAGTTGACAAGCCCAATCAAAGAAATTAATCATATCTGATATGTATTTTATTTCTAATATTTCCATTTGACCCTTATAGTTTTTATCTCTCTGGTATCCATTATTTCCTATATCTAAGTCACCCCTAAGTCTGGTTCTATTGATTATTTTATCTCCCACTAATGAGTTTTTTGGGTTTTTTGTTGTTGTTGCTTTTTGGCCTCATAATTTTTGATTGACTGCCAGGTATCATGTGTAGAACAGTAGAGACTGAGGTAACAGTATTTATACCTGAATATATGTGCACCTCTCTTCTGTCAGGCCATTAGTATTGGGGGATTGAATCAATCTAATCAGGATTTGAGGTGGGTTTGGGTTTCTTGTTCTTATTATTATTATCAGTGTACTCCAGACTTCAAACTTCTCTTTTGGTGGGCTGCTGTTTCCAAATGCTGATGCTTTCCTTGGGAAGTCACTGGAAAAATCACTTCACATATTATCCATATTCTCCGTTTCAGTAACTTTGTTTGAAACTTCCTCTTGTTTGCTGAGTCACTGAGGAAAAAGCATCTCTATTTGCTTTTTATCTTCCAACAATTCTATGACCTCTGTCATCTTTTGTTTATCCTTTTCCACTGTCTTTACTCTCGTAGGGTTTTCAAAAAGTCTTTTTTGTTTAATGTCATTTTATCTGGGTTTTAGGGGGGAGTAGAGATAAATATATAATTTCATTTTGTCATATTTATATTGAATCACTGAATGCAACTCTAAGTAGGGGCTGGGTCATGAAATGACCCAGCTTTATGTAGGTTACACAGAAATCATTATTATTATTATTATTATTATTATTGAGACAGAATCTTGCTCTGTCACCCAGGCTGGAGTGCAGTGGCATGATCTTGATTCACTGCAGCCTCTGCCTTCTGGGTTCCAGCGATTCTCCTGCCTCAGCCTTCTGGGTAGCTGGGACTACAGGCACGTACCACCACTCCTGGCTAATTTTTGTATTTTTAGTAGAGATGGGGTTTCACCATGTTGGCCAGGCTGTTCCTTAACTCCTGACCTCAGGTGATCTGCCCACCTCAGCCTCCCAAAGTCCTAGGATTACAGGTGTAAGCCACAGTGCCCGGCCAGAAATTATTTACTTTTAAAAAATAAAAAATAAATGATTTTCAAACATTGGCACTTTGATAATTTTTAATAATAATGAGGCATCTCTCAATTGACCTCTACACTTAAATATACTGGGACCTTACTGTTAAGTATTTGGGAGCTAGTCAAACAACTCAGGAATTTTAGTAAAACTTTCCATCTAGTTTTCCCATATAAACATTTCTTTTTTTTTCTTTTTCCTTGAATTAGTGAGGAAGTTTTTTCAACTCTTCACTTGGTCCACAAACTCTTTAGTTTCTGGCTAAAATTGATGTGTAAGTTGTTCATGGGGTGTGATTGGCCTTTTGGTCAATAACATTTGGCATCTTGTAGCACTCATCTGGCAAAGGACTGAAGACAAAAGACCTAAGAGTTCTTTTGTGAAGGCCCCAAAAAGAGAGTGTAAGTTGGCATGTTTTCCTCTCTTCCTAGGGAACTGTGATTTCTCTTCTTGGTCTTGGAGTTCAAATTGTCTCACAGCACATTATTAAAGAGAAGCTAGTCGGCTATGTTTTATTTAAGATATCTTCCTGTGCATCAAGAAAATCTTAGTAAGTTAATCATATTTTACAACTTTATTTATTAAGATTTATTAAGGCTGGGAGCAGTGGCTCACGCCTATAATCCCAGTATCTTGGGAGGCCAAGGTGGGCTGATCGTTTGGGGCCAGGGGTTTGAGACCAGCCCAACTAACATGGCAAAACCACATCTTTACTAAATACAAAAGTTAGCTGGATGTGGTGGCACATGCCTGTAATCCCAGCTACCTGAGAGGCTAAGGCACAAGAATCATTTAAACCTGGGAGGCAGAGGTTGCAGTGAGCCGAGATCATGCCATTGCATTCCAGCCAGGGTGACAGAGCAAGACTCTGTCTCAAAAAAAAAAAAAAAAAAAAAGATTTATTAAGATCCATATAAGTCTCTGTGGCAAAATATAAATAAAATACTTACTGTGGCAAAGTATATATACATAAAATTAAGTGTTTTCTTTTTTGTTTTTTGTTTGTTTGTTTGTTTTGAGACAGAGTTTCACTGTTGTTGCCGAGGCTGGAGTACAATGCCATGATCTTGGCTCACCTCAACCTCGGCCTCCTGGGTTCAAGCGATTCTCCTGCCTCAGCCTCCTGAGTAGCTGGGATTACAGGCATGTGCCACCACACCTGGCTAATTTTGTATTTTTAGTAGAAACAGGGTTTCTCCATGTTGATCAGGCTGGTCTCGAACTCCCAACTTCAGGTGATCTGCCCTTCTCGGCCTCCCAAAGTCCTGGGATTACAGGCAGGAGCCACCGCGCCTGGCCCAAAATGAAGTATTTTTTAACATGAAAAATATCTGCAGCCTCCATGGAGTTCCTTCCCTACTCTGGGCCTCTGTTTCCTCAACTATAACATGAAGTTTAATGACTGAATAATTTCTAAGGTTTCATTTAGGGTTTTTTTTAAAGCAGCTTTATTGAGCTATATAATTCATATACCATTTAATTTACCCATTTATGGTGTACAGTTCAATGGTTTTTGATACATTACTTTTTTAGCTGTGGCTATATATATATATATAATGATATATATAATATACAATTTATCATTTTAACTATTTTTCAGTGTATAATTTTGTGGCATTAATTACATTCACAATGTTGTGCAGCCATCGCCAGTATTTCCAAAACTTTCCCATTATTCCCCAAAAGAAACTGTGTAACTATTAAGCAACCCACTTAGCTTTTACATACTAGGAATTATTCTGTTCTCGACAAAACCCTTCAAAGGTCCTCAAAACCCAACTGGAAAAAGAGTAAAATTAATTCCCAATTCCAGCATTATCAGGTCTGTTGTGTGCTATTACACATTTACACACAATCTGAGCATTGTTCTAAGCCCCATCATGGGCATATTAATGGCTCTAAAGGAAGCCCCAGACAAAAGAGGAGGATAAAATGTGGATTTTTTTTAGTTTGGATCTCGTAATTATGAGCCTTCAGAGTCTTCCTACTCCCATCAGCAGGTTTCAGTTAATTTTTAAATATAAGCCAAATGTCTTTCAAAAAATACCCACTCCCAATTGGTGAATTTTGGAGCTTTCGAAGGCTATAGTGACAGATTCTTCTCAGGAAGTGGCCTTAAGGCTGTTACAGAGACTTGTAACTGAGAAAGTTTCCACATGTCCACAGGTATTCATTCAGGGTTTATGAATTGTTTGTGGCACAGGAGCCATCTATTTACTTCCTGGTCCTGAGGACTTCAGAGTTATCCTTAAACATGGGAGTATCTTCTTTGAATTGTTGCTAGATTAATATCTCTATGAGATCAGAGAGATATAAAACTAGAAAGATTGTATCTTTCTAATTTGCCTATTGACCACATAATTTGAACTGGCTTTACTTGGAGTTGCCATTTCTTTTTTTCCTGTTTTTCCTGAAGTCCTTTGGGGACACTGCTCCATTATTATCCAGAACTTGCTCCATTGGGTAGAAGGCTCAGGATTTAATTTTGGCTGCCCTAAAATTAAAGAGCTGCCTTCTTAGATAGTAAACTTTTTATCACTAGGTATTCAAACAAAAGGTGGATCATTATGTATCAGAGGTGTGGAGGAGCCTGAGAATAATGATCAATGAGATTCCTTCAAATTCTTAAAATCTGTGGCATTGTGGCAGCATTGCATAGTTGCAGAGAATTTAGATTTAATCATGCAGACATGGATTCAAAATTTAGCTCCTTTGCTTAAC
Source organism: Symphalangus syndactylus (assembly GCF_028878055.3). Taxonomy (NCBI): domain Eukaryota; kingdom Metazoa; phylum Chordata; class Mammalia; order Primates; family Hylobatidae; genus Symphalangus; species Symphalangus syndactylus. Next base: position 39,932,832 of record NC_072425.2, read on the forward strand.
TTTCTACATAGCTTTAAGCAAATGTACTCTCTCTAATACTCAGTATTTTTGTCAGTAAAATGAACATAATCGTAGGATTAAATAAATTAATGCAAATAAATGCTTAGAACAGTGTTTGGCAGTTTAATACATACTCAATAATTGTTAAGCATTATTTTTTATAAAAATAGTAAGAGCCGCAATTTTTGAAAAATGAATTAAAAGTTCTGGACTATAATACCTAGCTCGGTTTCTCAATATTTATGACATTGGGCAAGGCCTAGAGAGGCCTTCGTTTCCTCATCATAGATGGTTTAGATGCCATATATTTCCTTAAGATTCTTAAAACGTCTTTTTTCCTTCTCCTAGTTAAAAAACTCTTGTTAGAGCTTAGGAAACACCGGAAAACTGAAAGGCAGCCTGGTCTAAGAGGCAAAGGACTGAAGCACATGTTCAACTTCTGATTTAAGTTTTGAGATATTAGTTCTGTGCTGTCTTATGCAGTCTTAGACCACTCTTTGATAACTGTGTCTAGGTTGGCTCAACAAAATTAAAGATTACTACCTATGCCTTATTTTTGCCACCGAGAAATGGTTTGGGGTGCAGTGAAATAAATTCATTGAAGCAATTTGATTTTTGCTGAAATAAAATGGCCTCTGATAAATGTAAGGTCCTATTGTTTTTACAAGCTAGAGATTCATATGGTAACCTATAATTGACAAGGTTAAATCATCTTTTTATATCAAAGTTTTGATCTCTGAGAATACTTGAAGTTAGAGGCTAATTTTTTTTATTTATCTGGAAGAGCAAAGTAGTAGGTCATCATTGATCTAATGTGATTAAACATCAGTTTCCCTACCTCTGTATAAGAAGTTTTAGAACGTATATTTTGTGTTTCTGGACTGGTTATAATTTTTACTGTTGCAAAACAGAACTTTCCAGTTCTCTTTCTGGTTTTTTGGTTTTTTTTTCGCTTTTTTTTCAGAGTCTAGCCCTATGGCCCAGGCTGGAGTGCAGTGGCATGATCTCAGCCACTCCGCCTCCTGGGTTCAAGTGATTCTTGTGCCTCAGCCTCCTGAGTAGCTGGGATTACAGACATGCATCACCATGGTGGGCTAATTTTTCTGTTTTTAGTAGAGACAGGGTTTCACTGTGTTGGCCAGGCTAATCTCGAACGCTTGGCCTCATGTGATCTGACCACTTCAGCCTCCCAACACTCACAGTGGCTTAAGCCACCATGCCCGGCCAGTTCTCTTTCTTATATCATTTCTTGTGAGATCCTTAATCAGTTGGAAAACTGTGGGAGTGTTAAGAACGAACAGGAGGCCAGGTGCGGTGGCTCATGACTGTAATCCTAGCACTTTGGGAGGCCGAGGCAGGAAGATCATTTGAGGTTAGGAGTTCAAGACCAGCCTGACCAACATGGTGAAACCCCATCTCTACTAAAAAATACAAAAAAATGGCCAGGCATGGTGGCCGACGCCCATAATCCCAGCACACTGGGAGGCCGAGGTGGGCAGATCATGAGGTCAGGAGATAGAGACCATCCTGGCCAACATCGTGAAACCGTTTCTACTAAAAACACAAAAATTAGCTGGGCGTGGTGGCGCGTGCCTGTAGTCCCAGCTACTCAGGAGGCTGAGGCAGGAGAATCGCTTGAACCTGGGAGGCGGAGGTTGCAGTAAGCCGAGATCGCGCCACTGCGCTCCAGCCTGGGTAACATAGTGAGACTCCATCTCAAAACAAACAAACAAACAAACAAACAAACAAAAACAAAAAAGTTAGCCAGGGGTGGTAGTGCAGATCTGTAGTCCCAGCTACTCGGGAGGCTGGGGCAGGAGAATCACTTAAACTCGGGAGGCAGAGGTTGCAGTGAGCCAAGACTGCACCACTGCACTCCAGCCTGGGTGACAGAGCGAGACTCCGTCTCAAAAAAAAAAAGAAAAAAAAATGAACAGCAATGGTGAAAGGGATGGATGTAAGTCTTCTATAGTATCTAGACTTAATAATGACTGGATCATGAGCAAGAAGAGGAAGTTATAGAGGCTTTGTAGAATCAATTGGGGTGCTTGCTCTGAGATTCACACGGGGAATTGGAGTCTGCTGGCCTCCAAGAAAAGTTGAGCTGGTACTCAGATGAGGGGAGAGGGAATAGCACAAGTAAGCACTAAAAAAAGAGGAGGGCTTGGAACATCTGTTAAGAGAGGCTCAAATTTCTATCTATGCGCGGAAGACCTGATTTCTCTGCCCCATTTCACTGAGCATTTCCCTCTTCTACCATTCCCAAACCTATTTTCTAGCCCATCCTTTTCTCTAGAGCTCCGGCCCTGGATATCAACCGCTACTGGGTTGTACCACTGGTACCTCAAACTCAACATATCCGGCCGGGAGTGATGGCTCATGCCTGTAATCCCAGCACTTTGGGAGGCTGAGGCAGGCAGATCATTTGAGGTTAAGAGTTCGAGACCAGCCTAGCCAACATGGTGAAACCCCATCTCTACTAAAAATAAAAAATGCAGGTGACAGGTGCCTGTAATCCTAGCTACCTGGGAGGCTGAGGCATGAGAATTGCTTGAACCTGGGAGGCGGAGGTTGCAGTGAGCCAAGATCACGCCATTGCACTACAGCCTGGGTGATAGAGCAAGACTCAGTCTCAAAAAAAAAAAAGTCAACATGTCCCAATCCATAAGCAGCAAGTCCTTTCCCTCCACCCCAAAGTTATCATCCTCATATGTTTCACTCTCAGTCCAATCAACCATTCAAGTATCCAAGCTAAAAAAATCTACTGCCATCCTCAACAATTCCCACCCTTCACTCTGCACCATTCATTCAGTAAACATTTACTTAGCATTACTATGTGTTAATATCATTGCTAGAAAATGTGCCATAACAGGAGAGACAAGGATGATTAAGACATGGCTCCAAATATTAGCAGCTCAGTTTAGCAAAAGCAGCAAAGAGGCAACAGTGATACACTCAGATACAAATCTTTTGTGTTCTCGTTTTGTGTGTCTCTTAAATGATTCTCAAATAAATTTTTCCCTCTCCATTCCCACTGCCAATGCTTCAGTTCAGACCTTTTTTTTTTGGCTTGGGTTACTGCAATTTTCTGGTGTAGTTCCTTTCTGCTCCTATTCTGGAAACACCCAGCTTCCAGAGTAATTATTTTAGCCAGGTACGGTGGCTCATGCCTGTAATCCTATCACTTTGAAAGGCTGAGGCAGGCGGATCACTTGATGTCAGGAGTTCGAGACCAGCCTGGCCACATCGTGAAACCCTGTCACTACTAAAAATACTAAAATTAGTCAGGTGTGGCAGCAGGCGCCTGTAATTCCAGCAACTAGGGAGGCTGAGGCAGGTGAATCTCTTGAACCCAGGAGATAGAGATTGCAGGGAGCTCAGATCACATCCAGCCTGGGCAACAGAGCAAGACTCTGTCTCAAAATAAATAAATAAACAAGAAAATAAATAAATAAAATCCAGAATAATTATTTTAAAGACATAATCTGGGCCAGGCATGGTGGCTCACACCTGTAATCCCAGCACTTTGGGAGGCAGAGGCAGGTGGATTGCCTGAGGTCAAGAGTTTGAGACCAGCCTGGCCAACATGGTGAAGCCCCATCTCTATTAAAAATACAAAAATCAGCTGGGCATGGTGGTGCATGCCTGTAGTCCCAGCTACTCGAGAGGCTGAGGCAGGAGAATTGCTTGAACCTGGGAGGCGGATATTGCAGTGAGCCAAGATCACTCCACCGCACTTCAGCCTGGGTGAGAGAGAGACACTCCATCTCCAAAAACAAACAAACAAACAAAAAAAAATTATCTGTCCTCAACACACAGACCTTTCCAGATTTACCTCCAAGCATTCCATATGTAATTCTCTACTCTACACTCAATTTTAGTCACCAGAGCTGTTGTAGTTATTCTTTAAAAAATTTTTTTTCATTTCAACAAATAAAGCTGCATTCTTTGTACCATCGTATACTACTACAAGTTACAGATCATGGTTTGAGTTCTTGGGAATTGTCAACTGCATTAGGGGTGATAAGATTGTCATATAAAATCCTTGGTAAGAATTGACAATTATTTAGCAAATTACTACTCTGCAGAGCAGCAACCTAGAAAATTTAGGATTTTTAAATTTGGAGGTCTAATATGCAGTTATCTGAGGTCATGCTCTAGATTGCAAACATGAATTTTGGGTTATAATGAATCAGGATAGGCTGGGAGCAGTGGCTCACTCCTGTAATCCTGGCACTTTGGGAGGCCAAGTGGGTGGATCACTTGAGTTCAGGAGTTCGAGACCAGCCTGGCCAACATGGTGAAACCTTGTCTCTACTAAAAATACAAAAATTAGTCAGGCATGGTGGCATGTGCCTGGAGTCCCAGCTACTCAGGAGGCTGAGGCAGGAGAATCACTTGAACCGGGGAGGTGGAGGTTGCAGTGAGCCGAGATCGCGCCACTGCACTCCAGCCTGGGTGACAGAGTGAGACTCTGTCTCACAAAAAAAAAAAAAAAAAAAAAAAATCAGAAAGTTATAGTAATACTTTATTTGCAGCATGTATAGACCCCAGTTGAGTTCTTCCACCATCAGATAGAGTATTGCTAATTATTTCATGAGACTAAGCAATGTAGATAAACCACCATCACTGTTAATGAGGAAATGATGGTTAATTAATAATGAGGGCTGTGAATAGTGGATGAAGTGATGAACACTAAGAAATTGGCAGAACTTTAACAATCATCTAGTCCAAGCCTTTCATTTTAGAAGATGAGGCCCGAGAGAGACAGGGACCTACCCAAGATCTAGTAGTTACTTGATGCCAGAGTCAAGATGAGAAAAGCCAGATCTTGACTCTTAAAATAATGCTAATTTTACCCCAAGCTCCCTTTGTGAATTTAAAGGTAGTTCACAGCCAATCTGGACACATTGGATTGTATTTTTTTTTTTAATAAATTCATCTGTTTATTTCCAAGGTTTCTCTTTTCCTTATGCTTTGATGATTTCATCTTTATATGTCACAAACTAATAATAATTTTTTTTTTTTTGAGACGGGGTTTCGCTCTTGTTGCCTAGTTTGGAGTACAATGGCATGATCTCAGCTCACTGCAACCTCCGCCTCCCAGGTTCAAGCTATTCTCCTGCCTCAGCCACCTGAGTAGCTGGGATTACAGGCATGTGCTACCATGCCCAGCTAATTTTGTATTTTAGTAGAGATGGAGTTTCTCCATGTTGGTCAGGCTGGTCTCGAACTCCCGACCTCAGGTGATCTGTCCGCCGCTACCTCCCAAAGTGCTGAGATTACAGGCGTGAGCCACCGCACCCGGCCGTAAACTAATAATTTTTATAGCCCAATCTATGTTGAGACATAATTCTATTGTATGTATGTACCAGACTTATTTCCCTATTCTCCTATTGATGGACATTTAAATTGTATTCAATTTTAAAAGTTATAAACAGTACATAACTTTTTATAGGTTAGAATTTTACAGTTTTTAGCTGGTAATCGATTCATTGATCAGACATTTGTCAAGGACCAATTATGTGCTTTTTACAACACCAGTAGTTCATGTATCAGTTCACAAGATAAAAATAGGATTTCTCTATTACCTGTCCAGCCCATAATAGCCTTCATAACAAAAGCTAGTTTCAGGAGAGCTTTCTCTGTGCCTGCTACCGTGCTTGACCTTTTATAAACATTTATCTATAGATAGGGAACTAGTATTCTCATTGCACAGATGAAGAAACGGAATCCTAGAGAGGTCAAGAAACCTATGCAAGGACACATTAGAAATAAGTAGTTGAATTAATTCATTCATTCAACATTTTTTTTAACAGCTACTAAGTGCCAGGCGTTATTCTGGAGTCACATTGAAAGTAAGACAGTGGTGAATAAACCAGATATGAATCTTACACTCTGGATAGCAGACAAGCAAGTAAACAAAGGTAGAAATGCACAATTTTACGTTGTGACAAGTGCTGTATAGGAAATGATTGGGTGCAATGGTAGAGAATATTGGGGGCAGGGTTGGGAGGAGGAGAGCTACTTAGAATGGGTGGTCAGATAGGCCTTTCAAGGGACCTGAAATTTAGCTGAAACCATAAAAGGAGAAGGTAGAGTTCTTCCAAGTAGAGCACACAGCTGGTTTAAAGGCTCAGAAGTGGGAAGAAGCTCAACGTACCCAAGGAACCGAAAATACTCCAATATAGCTGCAGGAACGCTGGTGAGGTCACAGAGACCCAGGATGACAGTGGAGAGAAGCCAGCTCTAGTCCTATCAGATTTCTTAACTATGAAGAGGAATATACATTTTATTTGTGATGGAATGGGACAGTCTTCAAGGGTTTCAAACAGGAGGCAAAATGCTCTAATTTATTTTTTTGAATAATCACTTTGGCTTTTCTGTAAAGAAAAAGGTTAGAAAGATGAAAGAGTGGAAGTGTTGAGAACAGCAAGGTGGACACGTCAACAATCCAAGTGAGAGATGACAGGGTCTTGGGCTAAGATTCTACTGAGGAAGGATGGAAGTCGAAGATCTACCTGTTTCTTGGTGGGATAAATGACAGGACTGTGACTCCAGAATCTGCTCTCTTTCCTCTGCCACAGAAACTGCACCTCACTGGCTGGGAATGAGGATATCTTATGGAAGATTCTTATTTTTGGAACTTTTTGAACTCTTTCTGTTGGCTTCTGAAAGCTGAATGCTCTTTCAAAGGACCTGAAGATTTCTTTTGTCCTCAGTTACATTAAGCCCACATTTATGAGGCACTGGTAAAACATTTCTGCAGGAGGGAGTTATGTGCATTGTTCCTCTTAGAGGAACGTTGCTCACACTAACTCCTGACTTCATGCATTTTGCAAATGCACAGCTCAGTGAGTATGTCTTCCTGTTTTTTGTGGTTTACAATCCTGCAAGAAATGGCTTTCTATGAGGCAAAATGGATAATGGCCTTTTATTTTCAGTTACAAAGAGTTGGGTGGCAAGGGGGTAGGGAAGGCAACCCTAAATGCTTTGAATGAATTATTGAATTGACATGGTCCAAAGTGACATTTCTTTTTAAAATGTTTCTTTTATTATTTTTTCCTTTTTCTCAAAAATAATGAATATTTATTACTGGAAAACATGAAACTACAAAGAACAACAGACTCCACAATTCCACTTACCCAGGGATATTCACTGTAATGTCTTAATGTATATGAAGGTAACTCTTAAACAATTTGTTTTATTTTTACTAAAATTAAAAATCAGTCATGCTTAATATAGACAGTTTACAGAATATAGAAAAGTAGAAAGAAGAAAGTAACTCACCATCCAAGGACAGCTGTTGATAACATTTTAATACGTTTTAAAGTCCTTTTTAATGCATATTTTATATAACTGATATTATATCATCCATTTGTTTTTCCACTTAATATTGCCACCTAATAATTTTTCTATATTATACAAGTTATTAATAATTATATTTATAAATTTGCATAAATTTGTATTATAGCAAACATTGATTATAGTTTTATGCATATATAATTTATGCAAAATTTATATGCATAAAACTACAATCAGTATTTGCTACGCGGTACCTTGAATCCCTAACTGTAAAACAATAAATACATAAAAATAATACCAACCTCACTGGGTTGTTGTGAGAATTAAATAGGTTAGATGAGTTGATGTGCACAGAGCAGCTCCTATCACTTTCTTCCTATGAATTTAGTCTACTTCATTTTTTTCATTATTATATGCAATTACATAATGAAAATTATTATATGTAATTTCATTATTATATGCAATTCCTTATAGAGCTTTGTCAATAAAGCTCTTTCTATATGGATTATTTCCATTTCTTTTAGATTTAATGCCCAGAAGTAGACTTACTGGGTCAGAGGGTAGGCACAACATTAAGAAATTTAACATTATGTTTGCAAATGCCCTCATGGGATATGGATTTGGGACTCGTAAAGTCTCAAGATTTATTTATTTATTTATTTATTTATTTGAGATGGAGTTTGGCTCTTATCACCCAGGCTGGAATGCAGTGGCGTGATCTTGGCTTGCTGCAACCTCCACCTCCCGGGTTCAAGTGATTCTCCTGCCTCATCCTCCTGAGTGGCTGGGATTACAGGCACCTGCCAGCACACCCAGCTAATTTTTGTATTTTTAGTAGAGACGGGGTTTCACCATGTTGGCCAGGCTGATCTCGAACTCCTGACCTTAGGTGATCTGCCTGCCCCAGCCTCCCGAAGTGCCGAGATTACAGACGTGAGCCACCGCACCTGGCCAATCCCAAGATTTAGATTGTGTTACAAGTGGCTGCCTTGTTAGCGATTACCATGAGTAGGTAGGTAGTGTCACATTGGATGACCTATAGGGTTAAAATTTTGTATTTGGAACAATATTGATTCTCCCCTGTAGCATGGGAGAGAGGGAGGAATGCCTTTCTACCTAGGTATAGCAGAATCACCCAGGCGACTTTTTAAAAATGTTAATCCTCCCTTCTTTCTCCACTGCATCCTAACATTCTTTGCCAGGGAATGCCTTTTCCCTCTGAAAATCCCAGCATCCTCTGCCTCCCAAATCACTGATATAATAAGGGCCACTTTACATACAGAGGTGTATTATTTCCCTCAGATGTGTTAAACAGGGAAAAATTTTGAGAAACTACCAACGGTTTAGGTGATGACAAATAGTGGTTAGGACTCAATGTCTGAAGCAAAAGAGGAGATTGTATTAGTCAGTTTTGAGAAAGACTGCTTGGTGCGTCCCTGTGGCTGCCCATTGTAGCTCACAGCGTTGCACTGGGCCCCACTGTAGATGCCCAGGAAGGCTGTCTCCTGAATTGAAAGAGTGTGGCGTTAAAAGCCTCCATGAAACCAGAGATGTTTTCATTCAGCTCTGAGACCCGTTTTTAAACCCTGGGTGGCTCCGTTTTAATTCCTAGCCCCTATAACTCAGCCTGGCTGGTTTTTCCTTATCAAAGCTACTATCTCTCCTCTTCCTTGCCCAGGCTGATTTTTTTTTTTTTTTTTTTTTTTTTTGAGATGGAGTTTCGATCTTGTTGCCCAGGCTGGAGTGCAATGGCATGATCTCGGCTCACTGCAACCTCTGCCTCACAGGTTCAAGCGATTCTCCTGTCTCAGCCTCACAAGTAGCTGGGATTACAGGTTCCCGCCACCATGCCTGGCTAATTTTTTTATTTTTTATTTTTTATTTTTGGATTTTTAGTAGAGACAGGGTTTCACCATGTTGGCCAGGCTGGTCTTGAACTCCTGGCCTCAAATGATCCGCCCACCTCGGCCTCCCAAAGTGCTGGGATTACAAGCGTAAGCCACTGCACCCATTCCCAGGCTGAATATTAATGGCGTATAACTCTCTGTTTCCCCCATTCCATGCTATTTGGGTGGAGCTTAGCTCACCTCAGCCTCAAGCCCGGCCAGTCAGACTATTCCATCTCCTTGGCCACAATGATTGGTTCAGGGGCAGGCACATTACCCAAACTGGACCTTTCTCTGGGAACTATCAGGAGAAAGAGTTTTCTTTGAGGTGCAAGCTGTGTGGATGATGTAAGTGCTAGTTTCTTGAAGCCATTGTGGAGAAGCTGTCTGTAGAAGAAGCCAACTGCAGAGAGAAGCAGAGCTGAGAGATGTCACTTCGGACCATGTCAATTCAAGGACATTGAGCTCCTGGTTTGAGTTGTAGAAGCTGCAGGCTTCTGTTTAATACTTCCTCCCTCCACAGTATGTTTTTTGTTTTGTTTTATTTTGTTTTTGTTTTGAGACGGAGTTCTGCTCTTGTCACCCAGGCTGGGGTGCAATGGCGCGATCTTGTGCAGCCTCCGCCTTCTGGGTTCAAGTGATTCTCCTGCTTCAGCCTCCGAAGTAGCTGGGATTACAGGCGCCCACCACCACGCCTGACTAATTTTTATAATTTTAGTAGAGATGGGTTTTCACCATTTTAGACAAGCTAGTCTCAAACTCCTGACTTCAGGTGATCTGCCCACCTCTGCTTACCAAAGTGCTGGGATTACAGGCATGAGCCACCATGCCCGGCCTGCAGTATGGTTTTGTTTTTTGTTTTTTGTTGTTTTTTTTTTGAGACAGAGTTCCACTCTGTCGCCAGGCTGGAGTGCAGTGGCGCGATCTTGGCTCACTGCAACCTCTGCCTCTCGAGTTCAAGTAATTATCCTGCCTCAGCCTCCCAAGTAGCTGGGATTACAGGCATGTGCCACTACATCCAGCTAATTTTTGTATTTTTTAATAGAGACAAGGTTTCACCATGTTAGCCAGACTGGTCTTGAACTCCTGACCTCAGGTAATCTGCCTGCCTCAGCCTCCCAAAGTGCTAGGATTACAGGTGTGAGCCACTGTGCCTGGCCCAGAGCTGTTTTATTTTTGTTAAATGCTGCATAGAATCCATTGTCGAAATATGTTTGGGGCCGAGTGCAGTGGCTCATGTTTGTAATCCCAGCACTTTGGGAGGCCGAGGCGGGCAGATCACTTGAGTGTCAGGAGTTTGAGACCAGCCTGGCCAACATGGCAAAACCCCACGTCTACTAAAACTACAAAAATCAGCTGGGCGTGGTGGCACTCGCCTGTAGTCCCAGCTACTTAGGAGGCTGAGGCACTAGAATCACTTGGACCCGAGAGGCAGAGGTTGCAGTGAGCAGAGACTGAGCCACTGTACTCCAGCCTGGGCAACAGAGTGAGACTGTGTCTCAAAAAATAAAATAAAATAAAATAAAATAAAATAAAATAAAATAAAATAAAATAAAATAAAATGTCATATATTATTAGACCAGTTTCATTTAGATTGACATATATGTTGTTTGCAAGCTTTTGGTATTACAAACAATGTTGCAAATATTACCCTCATACATATATCATTTTGTGGGAGAATATCTGTAAGCTAAATTACTAGAAATAAACTTGCTGTTAGAAGGTACATTTAAAAGTTTGATATGTCTTGTCAAATTACCTTACACAGAGGTTATGCTATTTTGTGCCGTCTTCAGCAATGTGTGAAGGTGCATATTTTTCCACACTCTTGGCTATCACGTGTTATTAGTTTTTCCACCTTTGCCAATCTCATGGGTGAATAAATAGTAACTCATTGGAATTTCAATTTGCACGGAGTAACGTTTAAACTTACAAAGCTTTAGGGATGTGTACTGCATGGTGAGATTGCAGAATTTAGAGCATTTGAGCCATCTCTTGCCTCCATTTCTTTGGAAAGCAGTTAATACAGTCCTTTTCCTTAAGCATTAGAATGATCTCTGAAGTTTGAGATCTTGCGACCATAACAGGTTCCCTGGTCTGAGTTCATTCTAAAAGCAGTCGCAGTTATGGTATAGCTACTATTTGTCAGACTCTCTATAGGCGCTATCATTTATGTAATCTCATTCATATTGAGTACTCCAAACAGACTTATGCAGTAGTTATTATGACCTTCATGTCAGCCGAAGAAACTTGCCCAACATCACAGAGCTAGTAAGGCAGAGGCTATTCAACTTGACTTAGAGCCTGCACTTTCCCCAAGACTTTATCATTCTAATTGTAGACAGGACATAATATATGCAACCGTAACAAATCCCTGATGTTCATGCAGTTCATTCTATCCACAGTCACGTTTAAAGAAGAAACAAGAATTCCCCCAAAGTTATTAAAAATGGATTCTATTTTTTATTCATGTCTCTCATAAATTATTGAAGGGGATCCAGTTCCCCGCGCAGAACCTCACTTCTCAAAAACTCCTTCCTCCACTCTCCAATTCTGTTGTATCTTGAATCTGCTCTGGAGTCTCCATGTGCCAAACTCCCATCCTCCGCCTTCAGCCCTGGCCCCATTTTCTTCTACTACTTCCTTTTTAAAATAGGAATAAAACAAAAAACAAACAAAATAACCCCCTCGTAATATGAGATCTACCCTCTTCAGTTTTTAAGTGTATAGCCAGTTATTGCTAACCATAGGTGCAGTGTTGTACAGCAGCTCTCTAGAACCTTTTCATCTTGCGTTATTGAAACTGCTACCCACTGAAGAGCAACTCCCCACTTTCCCTCTCCCCAAGTCTCTGGCAACCACCATTTTACTGTCTGTTTTTGCTTCTATGAGTTTGGCTACTTTAGATGCCTCATATAAGTGGAACCATGCAGTATTTGTCCTTCCGCAACTGACTGGTTACACTTAGCATGATGTCCTCACGGTCCATTTTCTTCGGTCTCCTTTTCTGCTATAGCCCAGCTCTTATGAAAAACTCGATCTCTTATAAAACTGGATATCTTGTTAAATTCTTCCCCTGCTTCTTGTATCTCTATTCATTCTATAGATTCTGCATCTCAAAATTCAGGGAACTACTCCAGCCGAGAAAGAGAGAAACTAAATGGACAAGAACACACATCTTTTTTTCAACTTTTATTTTAGATTCAGGGGGCACATATGCAGGTTTGTTACAAAGGTATACTGTGTGATGCTGAGGTTTGGAGTATGATTGAACCCGTCATCCAAGTAGTGAGCATAGTATCCAATAGGTAGTTTTTCAACTCTTGCTGTCTTCACTACCTCCTCCCTCTTGTATTCTCCAGTGTGTTGTTTCCATCATCATGTCCATGAGTACCCAATGTTTAGCTCCCACTTAGAGAATATGTGGTATTTGGTTTTATATTTCTATGTTAGTTTGCTTAGGATAACGGCCTTCAGCTGCATCCATATTGCTGCAAAGGACGTGATTTTGTTCTTTTTTATGTCTGTGTAGTATTCCATGATGTATATGTACCACATTTCCTTTATCCAGATCACTATTGATGAGCACCTAGGTTGGTTCCATGTCTTTTCTATTGTAAATAGTGCTGCAATGAACATACGGGTGCATGTGTCTTTTTGGTGGAATGATTTGTTTTCCTTTGGGGTATCTACCCAGTAATGGGATTGCTGGGTTGAATGGTAGTTCTTTTTTTTTTTTTTTTTTTTTTTTTGAGAAGGAGTCTAGCTCTGTCCCCCAGGCTGGTGTGCAGTGACATGATCTCGGCTCACTGCAACCTCTGCCTCCTGGGTTCAAGCAATTCTCCTGCCTCAGCCTCCAAGTAGCTGGGATTACAGGCACCTACCACCATGCCCAGCTAATTTTTGTATTTTTAGTAGAAACGGAGGCCGGGCGCAGTGGCTCACGCTTGTAATCCCAGCACTCTGGGAGGCCGAGGCGGGCGGATCATGAGGTCAGGAGATCGAGACCACGGTGAAACCCCGTCTCTACTAAAAATACAAAAAATTAGCCGGGCGTGGTGGCGGGCGCCTGTAGTCCCAGCTACTTGGAGAGGCTGAGGCAGGAGAATGGCGTGAACCTGGGAGGCGGAGCTTGCAGTGAGCCCAGATTGCGCCACTGCACTCCAGCCTGGGCGACAGAGTAAGACCCCATCTCAAAAAAAAAAAAAAAAAAAAAGAAACAGGGTTTCACCATGTTGGCCAGGCTGGTCTCGAACTCCTGACTTCGTGATTCGCCCACCTTGGCCTCCCAAAGTGCTGGGATTACAAGTATGAGCCACTGTGCCCGGCCTTTTTTTTTTTTTTTTTTGAGACAGAGTCTTGCTCTTGTTGCCCAGGCTGCAGTACAACGGCGCAATCTCGGCTCACTACAACCTCTGCCTCCCAGGTTCAAGTGATTCTCTTGCCTCAGCTTCCCAAGTAGCTAGGATTACAGGTATGGTCCACCATGCCAGGCTAATTTTTTGTATTTAATAGAGAGGTTGTTTCACCATGTTGGCCAGGCTGGTCTCAAACTCCTGACCTCACGTGATTCACCCGCCTCGGCCTCCCAAAGTGCTGGGATTATAGGCATGAGCCACCACGCCTGGCCTGGTAGTTCTATTTTTAGAAGACTATACTTTTTTTTATCCAAAGAGAAGATTATTAACACTCATATATTCATTGAATAAATAAACACTTTTGTTAGAGCCATTAATAGACACCTTAGGACAAAAGAGAACCAGAGTTTTACTGGGAAGATAACAGTAGAAGTCAGATTAAAACAGAGAAAAGGGACAGTTGGAATATTTTGGGTCCTCGAATTGCAATCACAAATATGGTTAGCTGTTGGTCACATGTGGCTACTGAGTATTTGAAATGCATGTGCCTGTAATCCCAGCTATTCAGGATGCTGAGGCAGGAGAATCACTTGAACCTGGGAGGCGGAGGTTGCAGTGAGCAGAGATTGTGCCATTGCACTCCAGCCTAGGACGAGACTCTGTCTCAAAAAAAAAAAAAAGGAAAAAAAGAAGTGCAGCTAGTTCAAACTGACATGTGCTATAAATATAAAATACACACTGGGTTTGGAATAGAGACTTAGAATGAGAAGAGAATGGAAATATTTCATTAACAATTTTTAATACTGACTACATGTCAAATTGATAATATTTTGGATACATTGGGTTAAATAAAATATATTATTAAAATAAATTGTATCTGTCTCTTTTCACTCTTTAAAAAGTAAAACTGAAAAAATTAAAATTAGATATGTGACTCAGATAATATTATTATTTTACAGAGTTCTTCTCGAAGGATTCACAACTGCCAAAGGACAAGATAAGGGCAAGGTGCTAGGGCTAGAAAGGGTTGGTGAAGTGGGTGGAGGAAGGACAAATTGGGGGCAGCAAGAGGGCCCTGAGATCATGTTTCTCTAGTTTGTCAATTGTCTTAAGGTTGTCTTGTGTTACATGTACAATGCAAATATAAGCACATCCACATGCATATTTCAATTTATAATATACATAGTATATAATTTATATATTTTATCCTAATTTCATAATTTGACACTCTCTTGGGTGAGTTCTATCTTTTTTCCTTTGGCTTTTTTTTTTTTTTGACACAGAGTCTTGCTCTGTTGCCCAGGCTGGAGTATGGTGGCACAATCTTGGCTCACTGCAACCTCTGCCTCCTGGGTCCAAGTGGTTCTCCTGCCTCAGCCTCCCTAGTAGCTGAGATTATAGGTGCGTGCCACCACACTTGGCTAATTTTTGTATTTTTAGTAGAGTAGAGATAGAGTTTCGCCATGTTGGCCAAGCTGGTCTCGAACTCCTGACCTCAAGTGATCCACCTGCCTCAGCCTTCCAAAGTGCTGGCATTACAGATGTGAGCCACCGTGCCTGGCCCTTCCTTTGGCTTTTTTATCATCTGATAAAATGGATTGCTAGCAATATAACCTTGATCAAGGGATTTATTATTTCCGAGCCTCAGTTTCCTTAACTTCAATGGGAATAAAACAACCATTGAACAGCAGCTTCTCATTTCCCCCTCTTCATATTAATTAGGTTTTTGTGAAGGTCAATTGTAAATTTAAAATTGTTCGATAAATAAAATTGTTATTCTGCATTGTTTGAGAGAGTCAAGGATTCTCGTCCATTCCATCTGAGAACATTATCTGAATCAAGGGAAACTTGAAGAGGATCTTAATAAAATTTGGAAAGATTTGACTAGGAAATCATGTCATTTTCCTTTCTATGTTCAACAAAATATTTCTGATAAATTGAGGATGATGAGGAGTAGAGAGGTGGACTGGCTAAAGGTGAGATTGCAGGGTGCATGATGGACCACAGAGGGAGAGTTTATTTTATGGGTGGCAAAGTGAGCTGGCATAGAGCATGAGGGCTGGTTTTAAGTTAAACATGTGGTAGGCAGAATAACGACCCTCCAAAAATGTCCACATGTCAATCCCCAGCACCTGCTAATATGTTACCTTACATGGAAAAAGGGACTTTGCAGATGTAACTAAATTAAGAACATTGACATGGGAAGATTATCCTGAATTATCCAAGGAGAGCCTAAAGAAATCACAAGGGTCCTTAGAGAGTAGAGATATGATAATAGAAGCAGAAGTTGGAGTGATGTGCTTTGAAGATGGAGGAAGGAGCCATGAGCCACGGAATGAGGGCAGCTTCCAGAAGGTAGAAAAGGTAAAGAAACAGTCCCTCAGGGCCTCTAGAAAGGAAAGCCCTATCGACTCCTTGATTTTAGCTCTAAAATCCATTTTAAACTTCCGACCTCCAAAACTGTAAGATAATGTTTGTGGTTTATTTTGTTTGATTGTTTTTTGAGACGGAGTTTTGCTCTTGCCCAGGCTGGAGTGCAGTGGTGCGATCTCAGCTCATCGCAACCTCTGCCTCCCGAGTTCAAGCGATTCTCCTGCCTCAGCATCCTGAATAGCCGGAATTATAGGCATGCACCACCATGCCTGGCTAGTTTTGTATTTTTAGTAGAGATGGGATTTCTCCATGTTGGTCAGGCTGGTCTCGAACTCCTGACCTCAGGTGATCTGCCCACCTCGGCCTCCCAAAGTGCTAGGATTACAGGCGTGAGCCACCGTGCCCAGCCTAGTGTTTTTTAAGCCACTAAATTTGTGGTTATTTGTTACAGCAACAATAGGAAACTAACACAGTAAACAATCTACCCTGAACCATGAGTATAAACCATGGAGAAAAAGGGTTATATGAGCAAACTGGAAGAATTCTTTCAGTAAACTCTCTAACACTTTGGTAACTATATGTAGGACAACCTCTAACTAAGCGTATCACAGGAAGGGGCCACATTTTCCTTCTCATTGGGGTACTTTGGGGTATATTCCAGGGACTGGCACTGAGGAATCAGGGGAGACAACAGTGATGGGAATGGGCTCTGATTCCAGGGACATAGAACAGCCTCAGTTCAGAACAGCGACGATCATCCCAGAGGAAGGCCTCTGCATGCTGATTCTCAGCTGAGATGCCTGGCTCAGTAGCTATACTAGCAACTGTCGAGGATGGCTCTGTGGATACATATAGGACCCTGCACATTCTGAGAGTTTCCAAAACTATCTGAGGAATAGAGAGCTTTGCAATGTATTGCAAAACTTACATGAGTAGAAATAACTTCGGAGCTGGTGGATATCAGGTATGAATAATATTGTGACCACTTTTGTACTTGTAAGTTGATATACCTGGACTATTTGCCTTAGACTACCACAGTAAGTGGCCTTTTGACTTGGGCTGAAAATTGGGGCCTGAAAATGAGCTCAAATTCAGGACCACAGAATCTGCAATTCTGAAATCCCCAAACCTCTGAAAATTGAAAACTTTTTATTTTTATTTGTCTGAACTTGCTGCCAAATTTTTAAAAACTGGAAATAATATGAAATTATGTATTGTCTTTATTCATCTTACTTGGTATGAATGTGCATACTCTTGACTGCAGAAATAGTAATGTGCTTGACTGTGGGGTGTTGTTCCAGATCTTACTGGGGTATTATGTAATATATAGTATATACCTGATATTTTCTTTCTAAAATCTAAATCTAAATCTTAAATAATTTGGTCCCAAGAATTCAGATAAGGGATTATCGAGTTGCAAAGGGAGCCAGATATTTAATAATATTTAATAACAGTATATATTAACATATATATGAAGAACCCCAGCATGCTACATCTTCACAGATGTAATTAGTTAAGATGAGGTCATATGGAATTAGGGTGAGACTTGAACCCAATGACTTGGTGTCCTTATAAGTGAAGATACACAGAGAAGAAAGCCATGCGATGATGGAGTAAGAGATTGGAGTGATGCTAAAAGAGAGACAAGGAACAGTTCTTCCCTGAGTCTCCATAAGGAATCAACCTTGTGAACACCTTGGTTTTGGACTTCTGAGCTCTTGAACTGTGAGAGTAAATTTCTAGTGTTTTAAGCCATCCAGTTTGTGATAATACGTTATAGTGGTCCTAGGAAATTAATATCCTGGGCCAGAACCAATTTAGTTGTAGGAGTAACATTGGGAATATCTTAAAATCTTTGAAGTTTTATTAATTCATTCAACATAATGTCTCTTTTAGTAAAGGAACAGTGGCAGGACTATAGCTTACATGGTGATACTATATTCTTTTTAAAGCAGTGTTATTAAGATACTCATTACAGGACTACTTTCAATAGAAAAAAATGAAAAACATCATTTAATTATAAGAAATGACAAAATCAATTAAGACACATCCATACTATGGAATAATAACCAGCTAAAAAATTTGTATTTTTATGACATGAGAAATTGCTCATATTGGGTCAAAAATAGGATATAGGAGCTGTGAGACTCATTACATTGTACGTGTAAGATTTACGCATTTTACTGTCTATATGCCACACACTAAATGTATATATAAATGAACTATAAACAAATATTGAGCTTTAGTCAAGATATTTGCTTTTTTTGAGGTGAGTTAGCAATTCTGAAACTACTGTGTATCCTAGGCTTAAACAATGGGTAGATAAACTGAGGATAATGGGAACCAGTTTTTTCACTGTTAAAGAAGAGAGTTACATGTGTGAATAGTGGAAGTCTAGAGTGTACTCCAAAGTGTTGGATTGGAACTGGAGGTATTATTTGAATTCATGGCTTATATATATATATATATATATAACATATGATGTGTAGAGAGATGAATATAGAAATAGCATAAATATATAGACAGAGAGAGAGAGAGATTTCTCAGCTCTGTCAGCTAGGAGAGCCTAAAAGAAATAACTAAGTGGTAACAATGATCACACTGCCACCCAGAACTTGGTTTCTAAATACTATTCTCCAATTTAAAAAACCAAGGCTTGTTAGAGAAATAGCTGATTCCAGGGCTAGGTCAGGGAAGCACGCTGATGCAACAACTGATTAAATTTGAATATAGATTGTGAACTGTGACTTGCAGCAATGTTAAATTTCCTGATTTTGATAGTTGTACTGTGGTTACATAATAGAATGAATGCCCTTATTCTTAGGAAATACACATTGATGTCTTCGATTTATTCTCAAATGATTCATACAAAATAATGTGCATAAATATAAATACACATCTAATGATAAAACAAATGAAATGAGGCACAATGTATTGGGTAAAATGTATATGAGAGTTCTTTGAACTTTTCTTGCAACTTTTCTGGAGGAAACATTTGAAACCATATCAAAATAAGAAGTTATAAAAATAGGATTCAAGGCCGGGCACGGTGGCTCACGCTTGTAATCCCAGCACTTTGGGAGGCCGAGGCGGGTCGATCACGAGGTCAGGAGATCGAGACCACGGTGAAACCCCGTCTCTACTAAAAATACACACAAAAAAATTAGCCGGGCGTGGTGGCAGGCGCCTGTAGTCCCAGCTACTCAGAGAGGCTGAGGCAGGAGAATGGCGTGAACCCGGGAGGCGGAGCTTGCAGTGAGCCGAGATTGCGCCACTGCACTCCAGCCTGGGCGACAGAGCGAGACTCCGTCTCAAAAAAAAAAAAAAAAAAATAGGATTCAAATTCCTGTACAGTATAATCATTAATTTAAAAGAGTAAAGCATTAAAAAACTCATATTTATTTACCTCTTTTATATACATAGGACAAAATACTAGAGATAAATGCAGTAAAATATAATTAGTGGCTAAGCCTCCATTTAAGTTTTAGGAGTTATGTTAAAGCTTCTCATTTATATTTTCTAAATGTTCTGTCTTCCTACCACACTTAGAATAAAACCCGATGACTATAAGTGCCCATCTACTTCTTCAGCGGGAGGTCTTTATTTATCACTGATCTAAAACAATCACCCTCCTCTTCCCAATCACTTACTATCTCTTTTTTTCTGTTAGTGGTGTTAGCTGCTTTAAATGGCAAAACTTGGGCAGGGCATGGTGGCTCACGCCTGTAATCCCAGCACTTTGGGGGGCCAAGGCACGCAGATCACTTGAGGTCAGGAATTTGAGACCAGCCTGGCCAACATGGTGAAACCTCGTCTCTACGAAAAATACAAAAATTGGCGAGGCATGGTGGCAGGCACCTGTAGTCCCAGCTACTCAGGAGGAGTCTGGGGCAGAAGAATCGCTTGAACCCGGGAGATGGAGGTTGCAATAAGCCCGGATTGTGCCATTGGACTCCAGCCTGGGCCACAGAGTGAGACTCTGTCTCAAATAAATAAATAAATAAAGGCAAAACTTTGGAAATAAACCTCCAACCTCAAGAAGATTGGTATATAATTGTATCTATACCACATATATAGCATAAAAATAGTGTATATGTGTAAGTATATATAGTATATAATAGTATACATATAGTGGTATATGATATATACACTGGCATATGTATATACAAACATATAATTATACAGCTATAGTCTGAACTACTAGGCAGTTGCACACTAGGAAACCTATACTATATGTTATCCCAAACAGAGCTTTGCTGTCCTGTTTCCATGGCCTGTGATCAAGCTCTTAGAACAAATTTCTTTCTTCTTCTAGCCTTCTTCCCTCTTTTTCCAGGCAATTGGAGATGTCAGTAGAACCTAGAGTTAAATCCTATTGCATCTGCACTTACTGGCTATGTGACCTTAGGCAACTTTCAAGTTATTGAAACTCTGAGCTGTAGTTTTCCCATTTGTGGATTAGGAAAAATAATAAGTGCCTCACGGGGTTCCTGTAAGAATCAAGGAGACAATGTACCTAAGGCCCCAAGCACAGCACCTCCTGCACTGTGGATGGTCAAATGCCCAATCTCTTACAAATTCTTATTTACCCTTTTTTTTGGTGAAATCTTCACAGGGTCCCCAGGCAGAACCAGCTGTGCTCCAGTGACTTTTTCTTCTTTTTCCTAAAAGAGTATTTGCCAAGGAGGGTTAAGATTTTTCTTTTTATGAGCTTCTCTTTCCTGGTTAGACTGAGAGCTTTTCGATGAGCACAAGTGTGCCACTTTTGCCTCTGAATCCCCAGTGCCTGGCACAGAGACTGGTGAGCAGCAGAACTCAGTAAATAAATGCTCATGGAAAGTGGGAATTCCAGTCCTCACGACCCTCCTCTCATGACATTTTTGATCCTTAGCTGGAAATAATTTTTCCCTCTGGTGAGAACTAAGAGTGCTCTGACCACATTCTGCCTTGAATCATAGTTATTGGTGAGTGTTTTCTGTTTTTTCTTTTCTTTTTAATTTACCCTCCCCGGCCTCACACAGCCCCCGAATCATATGATTGCTGGAACTGCCCCTTATTCATCTCAGAAGCCCCGGCAGTGCCTGGCCCAGGCATTCCGTCATTTGTTTCTGATATAATTCTTCTTGAGCAAGGAGCAAGGGATATGACTCACATATATAACGCACAATACAGTTATTGCTTTTTCTGTGCAGACCCACTCAGCAAACCACTTCCCCATTGCACAATGAATTGGAGGTTGGGGCTGTTCCCTATGTTAAAATCAGTAGGGTTACCAGAAGTCATTCACCTACCTCTGGATAAAAGACAGTGAAAAAACATTAATCCATGACATGACTTCAAATCTGGGCCTTTCTATTTCCCTGAGAATGTCTGGATAAGAATCTGAAACATTATATATGTACAAAATATAATGCAAACTCTGAGCAAGACAAGGATTATTAGAGCTGATAAGAGGAAGGAAAAGTGGAATACTATGATAGGATCACAGTTTCTATGAACATGGAGCTTTAAAAATCTTGTCTCACTTTAGCAGCTATTACACTGTACTATCATGCATGGCTATTGAGGATGAATTGCATTGGGGGGCATTACATGGTGTTAAACTTGCATTATGGACATACGACAACTGAGTAGAAATTTTGCCAGGGACCAGTAACACCTTGGTGAATTTTTCATCCATTTGACAAATGTTTACTAAGCTTCTGCCACGTGCCAGCACTATGCTAGCTAGAGAGCTAAGACAGACCTTACCTTTGTCTTTATTTTTTTCTTTCCTACTATTAAGTGGTCCACATGGACTATACTTACCCTGGTCACCAAACATGCAGATTGCTATAGGGAACAAAGAGAATGTTTATAAAATAGTTCTGGTGTGTTCACAGGTATTATGTAAGATTATTCCTCAGCACAATGTTAATATGTTAAAAGTCAACCATGAAAATGCATTTCTAATGCATTTTTTTTTCTTTTTGGCATGATCTCGGCTCACTGCAACCTCCGCCTCCCGAGTCCAAGTGATTCTCCTGCCTCAGCCTCCCAAGTAAGTGGGACTATAGGCACATGCCACCATGCCTGGCTAATTTTTTGTATTTTTAGTAGAGATGAGGTTCCACCATGTTGGCCAGGCTGGTCTCGAACTCCTGACCTCAAGTGATCTGCCCACCTCGGCCTCCCAAAGTACTGGGATTACAGGTGTGAGCCACCGCTCCTGGCCAGGCCCTCTTGCTTTTGACTTAAAAATCTCATAATAGTCAAGTCTACTGAATCTCATTTGATTATCAGTTTTTAAGATTAAACTTGTTTGCACCATTTAACAAAGAAATAGTGTTTTCATTATTACTCTTAGAACATAAATGCACCACTCTGGGTAATATTTCATGGAGTTATTTTTCTTTCATATCCATATTTCCTCCTGACTCTTACAGAACATTAGAACTAGGAGAGAACTTGGGTATTATCTAACCCAATGCTAGTCAAACATTTCCATTCTTTTCATAACTTTTGAAAATGTTTCCTTTCTATGGACTGAAGGTTCTGGAAGACTTTTGCCTATCAAACAAACTGTATTTAATTGTTAATTATTATAATAATATATATATTTTTTAAAGACACATTACTGCCAATCAGAGCTTCCAATTATCATGAAGTAATTAGAATTAGCAGTAGGTAACGTGGCTATTGATTCTGGAGTCAGATTACCTGAGTTTAAATCTTCCCTCCAACACCAACTAGCTGTACAACCTTGAGCAAATTCCTTAACTCTCTGTGCCTCAATTTCTTTGTCTGTAGATTAGTGATAACAATAGTATATACCTCATAGAGTTGTGAGGAGTCCTGCATTATCACAGCCCAAACAAAGAAAAGGGCCTCCATTATTATCCTACGAAACCTAATATAGGATCAATGTGCATTTCCATGAGGGTTTCTAAATATTAGAAATAGCTGAGCTTATGAATACCCATTACTATCCTTATCCTTAAGACTCCAGTGATATTCTAGGATCCCAGTCCGGGAATCACTATTTGAGAATAAACTTCTCTTTTAAAGATGAGGAACTTGAAACCCATAGGGGTGAGTCTCCTGAAGACACCCAGCTAGTCAGGACTAGACCTGGTACTAGAACCTGAAACTTGCAGATTGTGGGATTGTGCATTTATTAGGCTAATTAGAGATCTGTCCATAAAGGTCACACATGCCCCTGGATCATGGGGTGTGAAACAGACAGAAAGGGGACATTAGAAGCACTTACTCATTGCCATAGATTCTATGCCCACTGAAAGCAATCAAGTATTGAAATTCCATTTCATTTGGAATAACAGAAGATTCTTGACACCTGTAAGGGATGTCTCCAGAATTTGGAAGTTCCAATTGTCAAACATCACTGTAGCACATAACTTTCCCCAGAAAATGCGTTAAGGAATGACTGAGACATTGAAGTAACTTCATTAAACCCCTAATAAACCTATAACTACTAGACTAAACTAACTTAACAAGGCTTTTAAAATAAATTCTGCTACGGAAATAAACTTGACAATATATTATGACATCATTACTGAAATAAAGTGAATCATGAACTTACCTGAATGTACAAAAATTCAGGGATGATGATGGGTGTCGATGACTGCTGCTGCCCAGTAATGTGCTGACGGATGGAGGCAGTACTGAGATGCAGCCGCACTGCAGGGTAATCAAGGCCCTGCTCAGAGCTCCTTCACCAGACGGAGACTCTGAGACCTCAGCTAGACACTCAGAGTGCGAAGTGACCTCACATCAGTCATGACAGTTTCCCACTCCTGTTTCAACCAATTACCAATTACTACATGTCAGGAACCGTCTGGGAAGTTCCAAGGGGTGGAAATTTGAGAATGATAAGCCCAAGAATGCCAAGAGTCTATTGTACTCAATGATAGTTTGAGGGCTCACTAATATTCATTTATATTGCTGGTGGGACCATAAACTGTTGCAAATTGTGGAGAGGACAATTATATTATTCTAAGTTTTAAAAATTTGCATTTTCTTTGACCAGTAAATCCATGTCTAGAAGTCTGTTTTAAGGGAACAATTAGAGACACACAGATAAAGAGATATTCACAGCATTATACAATATTATACAATAGCAAAAAATAGAAAACAATCTCAATGGCCATCAACAGGAAACTGATTAAAAAATTATTGCATGTTTATACAATGGAAAACTAAACAGTTGTTATAAACGATATATATTTTTTAAATGTTGGTGGGGCGTAGTGGCTCATGCCTGTAATCCCAACACTTTGGGAAGCGGAGGCAGGAGGATCACTTGAGCCCAGGAATTTGTAACGAGCCCTGGGCAATATAGTGAGACCTCATCTGTACAAAAGCCTTAAAAAATTAGGCAAGCAGCTGGGCACGGTGGCTCACGCCTGTAATCCTAGCACTTTGGGAGGCCGAGGTGGGTGCATCACCTGAGGTCAGGAGTTCAAGACCAGCCTGGGCAACATGGTGAAACCCCATCTCTACTAAAAATACAAAAATTAGCCAGGCATAGTGGCGGGCACCTGTAATCCCAGCTACTTGGGAGGTTGAGGCAGGAGAATCGCTTGAGCCCTGGAGGCTGAGGTTACAGTGAACTGAGATCGTCCCACTGCACTCCAGTCTGGGCAACAGAGCAAGACTCTGTCTCAGAAAAAAAAAAACAAAAAAATTAGGCAAGCATGGTGGTGCCTGCCTATAGTCCTACCCCAGGGAGGCTGATGAGAGGATCCCCTTGAGCCCAGGAAGTGGAGGCTGCACGAGCCACGATTGCATCACTGCACTCCAGCCTGTGTGACAGAGCGAGACAGAGAAAGAAAAGAGAAAGAAAGAGTCCAGGGCGGTGGCTCACGCCTGTATTCCCAGCACTTTGGGAGGCCAAGGCAGGCAGATCACCTGAAGTCAGGAGTTCGAGACCAGCCTGGCCAACGAACATGGTAAAACCCTGTCTCTACTAAACATACAAAAATCAGCTGGGTACGGTGGCGTGCACCTATAATCCCAGCTACTTGGGAGGCTGAGGCAGGAGAATTACTTTACCCAGGAGGTACAGGTTGCAGTTAGCCGAGATTGTGCCACTGCACTCCAGCCTGGGTGACAGAGAGAGACTCCTTCAAAAAGAAGAAAAGAAAAGAAAGAGAGAAAGCAAGAAAGGATGGAAGTTCATTAATGTGAGAAAATACTTATTATATGAGTCAACACATCAGAATACAAATCTATACATGCACATTACGAACCCATTTGTAAGAATTTTTTTTTTTTTGAGACAGAGTCTTGCTCTGTCGCCCAGGTTAGAGTGCAGTGGCCTCATGGCAGCTCACTGCAACCTCCGCTTCCCGGGTTCAAGCAATTCTCCCTGCCTCAGCCTCCTGAGTACCTGGGATTACAGGCACCTGCCACCATGCCCGGCTAATTTTTGTATTTTTTAGTAGAGAGGCAGTTTTCTCACCATGTTGACCAGGCTGGTCTTGAACTCCTGACCTCAGGTGATCTGCCCGCCTCGGCCTCCCAAAGTGCTGAGATTACAGGCTTGAGCCACCACGCCTGGCCTGTAAGAAAATGTTACGTCTTCAAACAGAAGGAAGACAGAAAAGAAATACACTACAATAATGGTACATTTTAGAGGTGGGATTATGGGATTTATTATTATTATTATTTTTGAGACAGAGTCTCACGCTGTTACCCAGGCTGGAGCGCAGTGGTGCAATCTCAGGTCACTGCAACCTCCACCTCCTGGGTTCAAGTAATTCTCCTGCCTCAGCCTCCAGAGTAGCTGGGATTACAGGCACACACCACCATGTCTGGCTAATTTTTGCATTTCTAGCAGAGATGGGGTTTCACCATGTTGGCCAGGATGGTCTCGATCTTATGACCTTGTGATCCACCTGCCTCAGGCTCCCAAAGTGCTGGGATTACTGGCATGAGCCACCGTGCCCAGCTGGGATTATGGGATTATGAGTGATTTTTATTATACTGTATGTTATATGGTTTCTAAACTAAGTATATAATACCCTTAAAATCAACTAGTTTTTTTAAATACTACAGGTGTGTGTTTACAAAATTCAGTATGGGATGAACAGAAATCCAGACATCTCGTACCTCTTTATAGAAACAACACTATTAACAATTTTTTGTGTATCCTTCCAGATATTCTATGGTATAGGAGTTATTTGTATGTGTTTGTATATTCACATTCATTCCTTCACAAATGAAGAATATTACAGACAGTCTTATACTTCACTTTTTTTTTCACTTATCAGTATATCTTGGAGATCATTCCACATTAGCAAATATACAGCTACCTCATTATTATTATTACTATTATTTTTTTTTTTCTTTTTTTTTATTATACTTTAGGGTTTTAGGGTACATGTGCACAATGTGCAGTTTTGTTACATATGTATCCATGTGCCATGTTGATTTCCTGCACCCATTAACTCGTCATTTAGCATTAGGTGTATCTCCTAATGCTGTCCCTCCCCCCTCCCCCCACCCCACAACAGTCCCCGGAGTGTGATGTTCCCCTTCCTGTGTCCATGAGTTCTCATTGTTCAATTCCCACCTATGAGTGAGAACATGCGGTGTTTGGTTTTTTGTCCTTGCGATAGTTTACTGAGAATGATGTTTTCCAGTTTCATCCATGTCCCTACAAAGGACACGAACTCATCATTTTTTATGGCTGCATAGTATTCCATGGTGTATATGTGCCACATTTTCTTAATCCAGCTCCTCATCACTGGCCATCAGAGAAATGCAAATCAAAACCACAGTGAGATACCATCTCACACCAGTTAGAATGGCCATCATTAAAAAATCAGGAAACAACAGGTGCTGGAGAGGATGTGGAGAAATAGGAACACTTTTACACTGTTGGTGGGACTGTAAACTAGTTCAACCATTGTGGAAGTCAGTGTGGCGATTCCTCAGGGATCTCGAACTAGAAATACCATTTGACCCAGCCATCCCATTACTGGGTATATACCCAAAGGACTATAAATCATGCTGCTATAAAGACACATGCACACGTATGTTTATTGCGGCACTATTCACAATAGCAAAGAGTTGGAACCAACCCAAATGTCCAACAACGATAGACTGGATTATTATTACTATTATTATTATTATTTTGAGACAGGATATCACTCTGCTGCCGAGGCTGGAGTTCAGTGGCACAATCACAGCTTACTGCAGCCTCAATATCCTGGGCTCAAGTGATCCTCCTGCCTCAGTCTCCAAAAGTGCTGGAATTATAGGCATAAGCCACTGCACCCCACCTACCTCATTATTTTTAATGGCTGCATACGATTCCCTAGTATGAATGAAACATAATTTGTTTAATCAGTCCTGTATTGATGGACATTTAAGCTGTTTCCTAACTTTTGCTACAAACAATGCTACAAAAAACAGCGTTGTGCCGGGTGCGGTGGCTCATGCCTATAATCCCAGCAGTTTGGTAGGTCGAGGTGGGTAGATCACCTGAGGTCAGGAGTTCAAGACCAGCCTGGCCACATGGTGAAACCCCATCTCTACTAAAAATACAAAATTAGCCAGACGTGGTGATGCATGCCTGTAATCCCAGCTACTTGGGAGGCTGAGGCAGGAGAATTGGTTGAACCCGGAAGGCAGAGGTTGCAGTGAGCCAAGATCGTGCCACTGCACTCCAGCCTGGGTGACAGAACAAGACTCCATCTCAAAAAACAAACAAACAAACAAACAAACAAAACAAACAAAAACACCAGCCTTGTAGATATGTCTTTATGCACTGGTATGGGTACATCTATACAGTAAATTCCTTTGTATAGAATCACTGGGCCAAAAGCTTATCTAGAAAAAGAAAATACTCAAATTTTAAAAGTTTATTTAATGATCATGGCACATGATCCAGGAACACAGTTCAAAAAAAATTAATCCTAGGCCAGGCGTAGTGGCTCACGACTGTAATCCCAGCACTTTGGGAGGCCGAAGCATGTGGATCTTGAGGTCAGGAGTTTGAGACCAGCCTGGCCAACATGGCGAAATCCCCATCTCTACCAAAAATACAAAAATTAGCCAGGCGTGGTGGTGGGTGCCTGTAATCCCAGCTACCCAGGAGGCTGGGGCTGGAGAATTGCTTGAACCCGGGAGGTGGAGGTTGCAGTGAGCTGAGATCATGCCACTAAACTCCAGCCTGAGCGTCAGAGCAAGACTCCTCTTGTAGGGGGTGGGATATTAATCCTAAATGCCTTATTCATTTTTGTTTAACATTATTATTTTTATTTATCATCATGTGTCTTCCCATTATAAAATAAACAGCATTTATTATTGTTTATTGCAGAGGCAATGTCTGTCTTTTCCATTGCAAGTTTCTCCAAGTCTCTGAAACAGTAGGTATTTCAACACCTACTGTATTGAAATTCACAGTTTGCAATTCAATAAATATTGATTGAATAAGGAAATGCAAATGTAGTCTTCTTTTTTTTTTTTTTGAGATGGAGTCTCGCTCTGTCGCCCAGGCTGGAGTGCAGTGGCGCGATCTTGGCTCACTGCAAGCTCCGCCTCCTGGGTTCACGCCATTCTCCTGCCTCAGCCTCTCCGAGTAGCTGGGACTACAGGCGCCCGCCACCACGCCCGGCTAATTTTTTTTGTATTTTTAGTAGAGACGGGGTTTCACCGTGGTCTCGATCTCCTGACCTTGTGATCCGCCCGCCTCAGCCTCCCAAAGTGCTGGGATTACAAGCATGAGCCACCGCGCCTGGCCCAAATGTAGTTTTCATTACTGGCTACTTATAATAACAGACCATTCTAGCCTGGGCGTAGTGGCTCACACCTGTAATCCCAGCACTTTGGAAGGCTGAGGCAGGTGGATCACCTGCGGTCAGGAGTTCGAGACCAGTCTGACCAATATGGTGAAACCCCGTCTCTACTAAAAATACAAAAATTAGCCGGGTGTGGGGGAGTGCTACTGTAGTCCCAGCTACTCAGGAGGCTGAGACAGGAGAATCACTTGAACCTGGGAGGTGGAGGTTGCAGTGAGCCGAGATCGCCCCACTGTACTCCAGCCCGGGCAACAGAGCAAGACTCCATCTCAAAAATACTACTACTACTAATAATAACAGACCATTCTTGAGTTAGGTCAAGTTTGATCTTAGGTCTAGAAGCAGAGCCCGAGACAGGGATTTGGGTGTATCTGTTGACAGATTATTCACCAAAGAAACCTTTAAGAGACTGAGGGCAACAGGACAGGGAAGGTCCAGGAGTCAAGCAAAGATAGTGCTTCAGATAAAGCCCAGTGTTGGCCTGACCCAGAGGGTTTCTGGAGCCTAAATCACATGCAGAGTTTCTTCCACCCTGAGATGAGGTGCCAGATATTTTAACTCCATATCAGTCAGTTTTTGCTGCAAGCTGAGGTGTGGAGAATATAACCTCTAGGAGAGTCAGTTTCCATTCGACAGAGGGCAATTTCTGGAAAAGTGAGCCATTGTGAGCCATGAGCAGTGACCACTCAAAGCAGCTAGAGGACAGACGGGTGCTTAGACTGTAGGAAGTCCAGACAGGGCACCCAACAGTGTCCACTACACCAAGCCAACCATTTCCTAGTTTTATTCATATAAAAAAAAAGTTCATTCATAAATGTACTCATTGTTCTCCCTAGCTATTGACTTCAAAGGTCCTCATTCCTTATCTAAATACATACATGTGCTGAAAGGTAAACAGACAAATTTGTTGTTTCTCCTAAATAATAAAAGTTGGCACAATATTATCGTTGAACCAAATGTGTACACTTCCTTTAAAAAACATACTCAAGACATAGCAGAATAAATCGAATAAAAAAAAGGTTAAATTTGGGCTGAGCGTGGTGGCTTATGCCTGTAATCCTGTTACGCTTTGGGAGGCCAAGGTGGGCAGATCTCTTGAGCCTAGGAGTTTGAGATCAGCCTGGAAACCCAGTGAAACACCGTCTCTAAAAAAATACAAAAATTAGCCAGGCATGGTGGTGCACGCCTATAATCCCAGCTACTCGCTCGGGAAGTTGAGGTGGGAAGATTGCCTGAGCGAAGTTGAAGCTGTGGTGAACCATGATCCCACCACTGCGCTCCAGCCTAAGAAACCAAGTGAGACTTTGTCTCAAAAAACAAAAAAAAAAATTTAACTTAATTTAGTTTAACTGTCGGCAAAGAATGAAATAATACTCGTACTGTTCTCAAGTACATATTTTACTGAATTAGACTTTGTTCCTGGATTACAATTGTGTGTGGGTGTTTGTGCTTGAACTTTAATATATGTCCGTGTTTCTTGTTTGAAGCTTCTGAAATATCAGCTACTAGTTTCAAAACTCTCCCTTCTTTGGAGGCAGTTAGCATAACTACAAATCCAAACTAGAGATGACTGATAATTAAAGGGGAATCTAAACATTGAATAACTAAACCTCTAAGTCTGTAGTTGTGAAACTGAGGTTGAGGGAAGGAAAATGATTTAGCAAAGGCTGTCCATCTCTCTCTCTTTTTTTTTTTAAGATGGAGTTTCACTCTGTTGCCCAGGCTGGAGTGCAGTGGCATGATCTCAGCTCCCTACAGCCTCTGCCTCCCGAGTTCAACTGATTCTCCTGCCTCAGCCTCCCAAGTAGCTAGGACTACAGGTGCATGCCACCACGCCTGGCTAATTTTTTTTGTATTTTTAGTAGATACGGGGTTTCACCATGTTGGCCAGGCTGGTCTCGAACTCTTGACGTCAGGGGATCTGCCTGCTTCAGCCTCCCAAAGTGCTGGGATTACAGGCGTCAGCCACTGTACCCAGCCTGCCCATCTCGATAGAGGTAGAAACAGGGCTCAGGTCCCCGTCCCTTGGCTCCCCTTCTAAGCTCTTGCAATGACTGCTTCCTGATTCCTCCAAAGGCACATTAAACCATTGAGATGTGTTGAGCTTGGAGTCAAACTTACTGTTTTTTTTTTTAAATAGCCCTGACACTTTTTCCCAATGACAATTAACTCTGTAAAAAACAAAAACCCTTAGGGAATTAAAATTTTCCGTAAACTCACTACAACGAATTCAAGTGTGAAGAGGGAAAAAGAGTAGTGTGGGTTAGACTTGGGTGTTTCCTTGACACCTCAGCATTTTGGATTATTCGAGAAATGCCTTAGAGGCTTAGCTTTCCTCTATGTGGTTGTCCTTGGAATTGTCACCAGGCTCAAGGAAGAAATAGGGCTCACACTAATTGTTTTCAACAACTTTCCAGGGAGACTAGAGCTCGTTCTCTGTGGACAGGTTTTAAGATCCCAGCCCTTCTGCATCTCCACCCTATGGAAACCAGCTCTGACAGGTTACCCCAGGGAACAGGGGGAATCTCATGGCGAGACATCTACATGGAAGGGTAATTACAGTCTTCAGACAGAATGGGGTTATGCTTAATTAATAGAGTTGGTTTTTTCCCAAGGAGCCAATACTTGCATCAGTTTTTCTATGGATAAGATGGAAGAAAGCAGACATTTCTGAGTCTAGCAGGAGACTCTGAAGCCTTTTTTGGGCCTATAATTTTAAAAGAAGCTGTGTGGCTAAATGCAAATGAATGAGCTCAGCCTTATTGAGCTCTGACCCCTGATCTGGCATTTACTCAGTATGGGGGAAAGAAAAAGCTGCCATTTTTCTAGAATTTTTCATGTCCCTGGCAACTTGGTGGCTACTTTACCTTTGTCATCTTATCTGACCCCTACACCAGTGTTGTAAGGTATGAGAATCTTTATTTTATAGACAAAGAAAGAGGCATAGAGGGAGGTGACAAGCCAAGGCCACAAAGCCGGTAAGTGAGTCAAACCCAGGCAGCAAGGGTTTAGTTGCTCACTTTTCCTTCCAACATAACCAAGAGGCATCCCCTAGGGTTTTCTTTTCTTGTAGCTCTTGTTAAGTCTCTGGGTATGGCCAAAGTGGAATTCTACTCAGTTTTTTTTTTTTTTTCTAAAAGGCATAAACCCACATTTGTTTTCTTCTGTCCTGAGCAAAACAGGCTCCATCCTTGGCATTTCAGCCAAAAGCCATCTTTTTGGGGGAATTTCTCCTTCCCCAGCATGCAAGGTTCCTCTACTCTTTTTTTTTTAAATTTTGAATTTCTGTGGGTACATAGTAGGTGTATATATTTATGGGATATGTGAGATATTTTGCTACAGACATGCAATGCATAATTACCACACATGGAAAATGGGGTATCCATCTCCTCAAGCATTTATTATTTGTCTTACAAATAATCCAATTATACTATCTTAGTTATTTTAAAATGTACAGTTAAAGGCCAGGCACGGTGGTTCATGCCTGTAATCCCAGCATTTTGGGAGGCCGAGGCTGGTGGATCACCTGAGGTCAGGAGTTTGAGAACAGCCTGGCCAACATGGTGAAACCCCATCTCTACTAAAAATACAAAAAAATTAGCTGGGTATGGTGGCAGGCGTCTGTAGTCCCAGCTACTCAGAAGGCTGAGGCAGGAGAATCACTTAAACCTGGAGGCAGAGGTTGCAGTGAGCTGAGATTGTGTCACTGCACTCCAGCCTGGGTGATAGAGTAACACTCGGTCTCAAAAAAAAAAAATAAATAAAAGTCCGGGCACAGTGGCTCACACCTGTAATCCCAGCACTTTGGGAGGCTGAGGAAGGCAGATCATGAGGTCAGGAGTTCGAAATCAGCCTGGCCAATATGGTGAAACCCCATTTCTACTAAAAATACAAAAAAAAAAAAAAAATTAGCAGGGTGTAGTGGCACGCACCTTTAATCCCAGCTACTTGGGAGACTGAGGCAGAAAAATCACTTGAACCTAAGAGGCAGAGGTTGCAGTGAGCTGAGATCATGCCACTGCACTCCAGCCTGGGTGACAGAGTGAGACTCCTCAAAAAAAAAAAAAAAAAAAGTACAATTATTTTGACTATAGTCACTGTAGTGCTATCAGATACTAGGTCTTTTTCATTCTTTCTATTCTTTTTGTACTGATCCCTGCGCTCTTAAACCCTCACATCATTTTATCCTTACAAATTCTATATTTGTTTGAGGCCCACTCTGAATGTTAAGGGGGTAGCATCTAACAAAGGCTCAATAAATTCTGGCTGCTGGGAATTCAGACTTGACCCAAGCAAGACAGAGGCACAGTGAGACAGCAGATTTCTCACTGAATTAAGCTGTTCTGGGATGCTCCTTCCTCCTGCAGCCACTGTAGTCAAGGGACACATTCATATCTCAGTAGGGAAGAGGCAGACAGGCCCAAAACTGAGATGCAAGGCCCAAGACATATTTGCTGAGTTTCTACACTACTCCCAGGCAGTGAAACTTTCTGCTCTCCCATGCTTGGTGCTGCCTGGAAACCCCCCAGCCCAGAAGCCCTCTTACATCTCAAGCGTATAGCTCTCCATTCCCTCTTCCTGGAGAGGCTAGGCTTCGTGACTGATGAGAAAACACTCCCCATGTTCTCTTCAAATTAAATTAAATTAAATTAATAGCATTTGCTACTTATCAACCCATTTCTCCCACCCTCACCTTTTTTTACATATCACATGTTATTAAATTCCCTTGCTATCCTTAAAGTACCAATTTTATATATGCACTCATTTTATTTATTTGTTTAATTTTTTTGTGGGGGGTACTGAGTCTCACTCTTGCCGCCCAGGCAGGAGTGCAATGGCACAATCTTGGCTCACTGCCACCTCCGCCTCTTGGGTTCAAGCGATTCTCCTGCCTCAGCCTCCCAAGTAGCTAGGATTACAGGTGCCCACTACCATGCCCAGCTTATACACACACACACACACACACACACACATATATATACATATATACACACATATATAAACATATATATACATATATACATATATACATATATACACATATATACACATATATACACACATATATGCATATATATATACACACACACACACATATATATATATATATATATGGTTTTTTTTTTTCTTTTTGAGATGGAGTCTCACTCTGTCTCCCAAGCTGGGGTGATCTCAGCTCACTGCAACCTCTGCCTCCCGGGTTCAAGTGATTCTCCTGCCTCAGGCTCTTGAGTAGCTGGGACTACAGGCACGTGCCACCACACCTGGCTAATTTTTTGTATTTTTTAGTAGAGACGGGGTTTCACCACGTTGGCCAGGCTGGTCTCCAACTCCTGACCTTGTGATCCACCTGCCTCAGCCTCCCAAAGTGCTGGGATTACAGGCCTGAGCCACCGCGCCCAGCCCTAATTTTTATATTTTTAGTAAAGATGGGGTTTCACCCAATTGGCCAGGTTGTTCTCAAACTCCTGACCTCAGGTGATCCACCCGCCTTGGCCTCCCAAAGTGCTGGGATTACAGGCATAAGCCACTGCGCCTGGCACACTCATTTTATATATGGGGAAAATGCGGATTGTTAAGATTAAGTGATGTGTTGAAATATACACCTTAACAAGAGCAGGGACTGAAACGTCGGACCTTACGTTTTCCTCACCTAGGGAGCAAAGACCATATCTTATGCACTAACCTACTTAGTGCTTCATAAAGAGTAGTAGCCCTTTTTGAATGGAATGAAAGGCCTTTCCTAATGACAAAAGCCAGCAGCACAAATCACATACAAGACACCCAGAGAAGCAACTCAACAGGGAGGGGACATGGACCAGATGGACCAGGGCTTTGCTCTATCCACTTTCTGTATTTTTACTGATAACCTACTAGGGTCAGCAAATCTCTCACCAATAATTAAAAAATAAGAACTTCAGGCCGGGCGCAGTGGCTCACACCTGTAATCCCAGCACTTTTGGAGGCCGAGGCAGGAGGATCACAAGGTCAGGAGTTGAAGACCAGCCTGACCAACATGGTGAAACCCCATCTCTACTAAAAAAATAAAAAAATTATCTGGGTGTAGTGGCACACGCCTGTAATCCCAACTACTCAGGAGGCTGAGGCAAGAGGATTGCTTAAACCTGGGAGGCGGAGGTTGCAGTGAGCCAAGATCGTGCCACTGCCCTCCAGCCTGGGCGACAGAGCAAGACTCCGTCTCAAAAAAAAAAAAAAAAGAACTTCGAATTCCAACAGGACCATAAACTTTATCTGTGAGCTTAAGGTAGGGAAATGGCTATCCTAAAATATTTGCACCTCACACTGAAATTCTTCCCTTCCGTATGCTTTGATATTCTTATTCCTTTATTCAACCATCTGGGAAATAGTGATTGAGTGTTTATTATGTGTCAGGCACAATTCCAGGCACTTTATCCACCCTCATTCTCTGCCTTCATTCATTCATTCCTCTATAAAGTCACTCATTATTTAACTGTGTGTAAGGCCTGGAATTTTCCTTGTTCTACATTTTTACTGAAATTTCTCTGGGATAATTAGGGAAGAAAGGAAGAAACCTAGGGACAATTTTCCCAGCCAGCTGCAAGAGCCTGTCCTATTGGGGTGTTGGGTTTAAATGCCCAGAGCAGGAAAGGAGCTGAGTCTCAGCCGTGCGTTTTACTGGTTGGGTGATGTGGGGAAATCGCTTACCTCCTCAGAGCTTAGTTTCATACTCATACTTACTGCATAGGGCTGTGGAGGATCATATGGGAGGGAATTCAACTACAAGTGTCAGCACAGGGCCCAGCATGGCCAAAGCTCTCAACCCTCCACAGGGTGCTGATGTAAGTTCCCAAGCAGCCTTCTTCCTGCCAACACCAGCAGGCAGGCAGCTCACACAGGCATCTTGACAGCATCAGGCAGCACATGATCTCCCCTGGTCACCTCAGGAAGGCTTCAAGGCAGGGTTACATTCGGGCAAAGGGAGTCCAATTGCAGCCTTTGTCTTTATCAGCCTGAGCAGCAACACAGACTTGGGGGACAGGGCAGTGACATTCCAATTCTCTGACGGCACACTCAAGGGAGGGGATTCTTGGAAAGAAATGAGGGTAGCGGGGGCAGACCCACTTTGCTGCAGTTTTTCTGCTTCCCTTGCATTTCCCTTTTGGGGAATTTCCATTTGCATCTCCCTCTGTTTCCAAGGCCTCCTAGGAGAGGAGGAGAGCTGCTTCTGTTTTCTGGCCTTTGTGGTTCTGAAGAGCAGCTGAGGCACCAAGGGGTTGGTGGGGTGGGAGGAGTTGTGACTGGGTTCCGGTGCCCCTCCCTGGGTGATCTACTTCTCGTGTCACAGGAAACTCTGACAGGGTAGGGGGATTACATGGCTTCTACCATGCACGGAGGTGGGCAAACATCCAGACATCTAGGATTGTTATGAGTGAATTTTTGTGCTCCCTTCCACCCAGTTCATAAGTTGAAGGCCTAACCTCCAGTATGATGATTAGGAGGTGGGTCCTTTGGGAGGTAATTCGGTTTAGATGAGGTCGTAAGGGTGGTGCCCCCACGATGGGATTCATGCCTTATAAGAAGAGACCCTAGAGAGAAGTCTCTGTTATAAGAGCATACAGTGATAAGATGGCTGTTTGCAAGCCAGAAAGTGGGGCCTCAACAGGAATCAAATCTGCTGCACCTTGATTTTGGACTTCCAGCATCCAGAATTGTGAGAAATAAATGTGTGTTGTTTAAGTACCCAGCACGAGAAGACTAAGACAAATACTCAGAGAAGAATTTTCAAGAGAAGCAAGGCATTCCTGTCCTTTGAAGTTCCCATCTGTTTTCCAGCTATATAAACACCGCAGAGTGCATGCTAAGTATGTTTGCTGCGTGAATGCAAGAACCCTCCTCTGGGAAAAGTCACAAACAAGCTACTTTACCCATTGCCTGACACAAAGGCAGCTTCCCCCTTGAATAATCTGGGATTGAAAATGAGTTCATTCAGCTATAAGCTCACCGAACGAACACCAAATTCAGCAACTGTGAGCAGTGCACTCTGTCCCTGTCCTTAATAAGTGAACAACCCAACTGTCTTCTATAAGGGTTGATCACTTTGTAATTTTGTAATGGAAACCCGCAAACGAGACCTCCAGTAATGAGAACTTCTTTGTCTTTAGCACGGCCTGGGCCACACATCCCACAGAGCGTGAAGCTCTCACAGGTCTTCAGATTGGCGATAGGAGAACGTGACTTTGAGCTTTCAGCTTTTTATCTCTCTAAAATAGGACAGAAAATCTCAGCTCTGATATTCTCTATGGGATTCCAGAACAACTTCCTTGAGTCTCAGTTTCCCCATCTGCAAAAAGAAAAGAGTCACAGCATCTACTACCTCATAGGTTTTTGGTAAGGATGGAATGAGTAATGCCTATGAGGGTGCCTTGCCAAATGTGCTACAGGTGTTGTTTGTGTGTTTTAGGGCCAAAAACCCACCTTGAAGCTCGGACCCTTCATGGAAATTGCCCTTAACTGATTGGATGACCGTGGGCAAATTAAATGAACTCACAGGGCCTCAGTTTCCTCTTCCATGAGAGGTCATTTTGAGGTCTTTCAAAGGGTTGTGAGAATTAAAAGACGGACGCCCAGCACCATGCCCGCCGCGCACACACACGGCGTTCAGTAAGTGGTTCTCTCCCCTGCACTGCGTCTGGACCTCACTTCTCCACAGAGTGGGTGGTAGGAATTTTCCAAATCGGCTCGATGTCCCCACTCCATCGCTTCATGCACTGGCCCATGACACACCCATAGTTTGGCGAAGTGCAGACTTGGAGAAACTTGGGGGAGAACGGAACCCAAGGGCCCAGCCCCGCGCACGCGCGCCGCGGCCGTCACCCAGAGCAGCGTCTGCTAGTTACCTTTCACCTACTTCGCCGCGACTCGCCGCGCGGGGTAACTCGAGGTCAGACTCGGGGCCTCACGCGCTTGCGCGCCGCCCGCTGCCCGCCGCGGCTGGGAGTCCGGAGCTTTCGTCTTGTGGTGGTTTCGGTTCGGCTCTCAAATGGAGGGTGTGAGCTTTGCAGACGTGCCCTAATTTCTGGGTCTGGCGGGGCGATATTGGGCCCTCTGAGCTGCCACCCTGGCCCTGACGCCCCATTACCCCTCGTTCCTTCCTCCCCCCATCTGTTGTCACGCTCTCCCTTTTCCCACAGCTGGCCCCTATTCAGCTGTGCCGATTGCCCCACATCCCTTCTTCCTGCAAAAGGCAGATGGGAAGGGAGCTCTGTCTGGCCTATTCCGGACAGAGCTCCGGGCTTCCGAGTGGAGCACACGCCCGCGGAAGAGCCACGTGGGCGTAAACTAAATGTTTCCATTCCTGCTGGGGAGGGGCCGGACCTAAAGACCAGGTTTCAAATGAGAAGGCGCACATTTTCTGGTTTTTGTCTTCCAGTGGCTACGTTGAAGACAGCTGGGGCTGCCGCACGCCTCGGGGTTACTGTCGGGCACCCGGCGGGCGGGGCCGGCTCTGGGGCGGGGGAGGGCTTCCTCGCCCTCAGAAACCACATTCGCAGAAACGCTTTTAACTGGCAAGGTTTCGAGTTCCCAACCACAGCACCCTCAGTGATGGTTTTCAGAAGACCTTGTTAGCTCCTCTGCTCCAGAGACCCATCCTTCGCTGACATCCCACCGATTTGGGAGCAGGAAAAAACAGACGCCTGCAAAATACCTCCTCTTCCAGTGCCCTATACCCCTCTCTGCTTACTTCGGGTCCCTGCAGTCCAGCAATAACCCCAAACGAGTGAAGGGAGGAGACATCGGTTTGTCTAGGCTCTGCCACCGACGGGTGATTTGGGATAAGTCCTTCTCCAGTATCATTATCTTCAACTGTAAAACATGAGGGTTAGTCCGAATGATCTCCAAACCCTTCAGCATTAAAGTTAGGTGATGAATCCTAAGATTTTGCAATTCTATAATGTCACGTCTCCTCCATTTCAGAGAGGGCCCGCAGGGAATCTTGTTAAGGACAACTGCCATCGAAGTTACAAGTTTGTTCTGTGACTGGAGAGTTTGAGGTCTTCTAGATGTCTTTGGCATGATGCATAACTATTTCAAGATACTAACATTTGGACAGGGCGCGGTGGCTCAGGCCTGTAGTCCTAACACTTTGGGGGGCCGAGGCGGGCAGATCACCTGAGGTCAGGAGTTAGAGACCAGTCTGGCCAACATGGTGAAACCCGGTCTTTACTAAAAACATAAAAATTAGCCGGGCGTGGCGGCACATGCCTGTAATCCCAGCTACTCAGGAGGCTGAGGCAGAAGAATCGCTTGAACCCAGGAGGCGGAGGTTGCAGTGAGCTGAGATTTACGCCACTGCACTCCAGCCTGGGCAACAGAGGGAGACTCCTTCTAAAAAAAAAAAAAAAAAAGATATTAACATTTAAGGCTAAGAATGTAGGTCATTTCCCCAGAGGACTAACAGACTCGAGGGCACACACCCCAAATTTTATTTCTTTGACTCTGCCATTGCCCCCAGAACAGTGTATAATGTAACCAATTGTTGTGGATTTATTGTTAATGAATAAAATAAAATTTGTGACGAGCAGGGATAGGGGTCCTATGCTGTCATTTTAATATGAATAGAGTTTTTTAAAACTCACAGATAAATGTATCGCATGAGAAAAAAATACAAAGGCTGAACACAGAGCAGCAATGTTAATCTGATAAATCGTAAATAAGTCTATACATTTTAATAGAGATTAGTATAAAGACCTGTAATTAGTTTTTTAAAAAACTACCAACATCATTACAAGGACAATGGAAATAATGTACCAATAAATATGGAGCTTCCTTATATTTCTACCTTATGTAATCCTCATGATGATGCTGTGAGTTAAGTCAATACACCATTATGGTTTCCATTTTACAGAGGAAGGAACTGCAGCTTAGAGAAGTTGAGCATCTTTCTCAAGGTCATGCAGCTAGCATGTGATAGAACTGAATCCAGCCAGGCGTGGTGGTTCATGCCTGTAATCCCAGCACTTTGGGAGGCTGAGGCGGGCGGATTGCCTGAGGTCAGGAGTTCGAGACCAGCCTGGCTAACACGGTGAAACCCCGTCTCTACTAAAAATACAAAAAAATCAGCCAGGCGTGATGGCACATGCCTGTAGTCCCAGCTACTTGGGAGGCTGAGACAGGAGAATCACTTGAACCTAGGAAGCAGAGGTTGCAGTGAGCCGAGATTGCACCACCACATTCCAGCTTGGGTGACAGAGCAAGATTCTGTCTCAAAAAAAAAAAAAAAAAAAAAAAAAAAAAAAAAAAAAAAATACTGAATCCAGGGTTCCTAAGGCCAGATTTTCTGCTTTAGGAGAGTGCATTTCAGTAATGGGTTTGTGTGTGTATGTGTTGGGAGTGGGGGAAGATGGGGAAGAGGCGAGATCAAATTTGTCTGGAAGTGGGAGAAGAGATGGGCATTTGTAAGTATTACTATTACATCTAATGTTTGTTGAACTTTACAGTGTTCCAGATACTGGGTTAGCATCATGCATGCATTAGTTCATTTAATTCTTCTAACAGTTTTATGAGATAAATAGTATTGTTGTCTCTTTTAGTGCAATCAATGATACCCTTGATTAAATAAGAGAGCTGAGTTGCCTAAATTCTCATAAGAAGTGGTGAAGCAAGGGTCCACTCCGGGATTGACACCAGAACTTAAGGGGGACCTTTGTTTTAGGGGTTTCCACTGGCTGAAAACCAGGAAAGAATCAGCAATGCAATTTGGGTTCAAGGAGCCAAAGGCAACTCAGATTTCGTAACTAGAAATCCAGAGTAAAGAATATAGTGGGTGGTTTTGCTCTCCTGTGTTCTGGTCAGATCCCACCTGGAAGGCTGGGCTCAGGTCTGGGCATCGTGTATGAAGATATCTACATTAACATGGCAGCCAGCAGAAACAGCTTGGGGTTGTCCAACATGCAGTTGGCTCCCTCAGGGAGGAGCTGCATTTGTCTCCTCTAATCTCTGTCATCACCTTGGGATACTTCAGATTCATAAGGCCAAGCATAACATATGAGGCAGTGTGGTGTAATGAAAACAGTGAGGGATTCGGTGTCAGACTGATGTGGTCCCATGGTCTTGACTCTGTTCACCCCTTCCCAACTAGATGACCTTGACTGTATTCTTTAATTTCTCTGGTTCTCAGTTTTTCCAGTTATAAAACTGGGGGGAATCAGACCTACTTTGCAGTATTGCTGGGAGAACTAATTGAGATAATGTGTGTTTAATAACCACCCTTGGCCGGGCGCAGTGGCTCATGCCTGTAATCCCAACACTTTGGGAGGTGGAGGCGGCCGGAATATTTGAGGTCAGGAGTTCAAGACCAACTTGGCCAACATGGTGAAACCCCGTTTCTACTAAAAATACAAAAATTAGCCTGGCATAGTGGCTCATGCCTGTAATCCCAGCCACTCAGGAGGCTGAGGCATGAGGCTCACTTGAACCCAGGAGGTGGAGGTTGCAGTGAGCCAAGAGTGTGTGCCACTTCACTCCAGCCTGGGCAACAGAATGAGACTCTATCTCCAAGAAAAAAACAATCCTCTTCTCTTTTCCATCTACATACAAACACAAATTAGAATGAGTTTAATTTCTGGCCAATAACTTAATGAAGTCCTTAAAAAGAATAATTTTTTAATCTTTAGCAAGGTTTTTGAGTGACAGAAGTAGTGGTCTTTAAAAGTTTAGCCAAGTTTTTCTTTTTTCTTTTTCTTTTTTTCTTTTTTTTTTGGAGACAAGGTCTTGCTCTGTTGCCCAGGCTGTTGCGCCATGTTGCAATCATGACTCACTGCAACCTCAACCACCTGGGCTCAAGTAATCCTCCTGTCTCAGCCTCCTGAGTAGCTGGGACCACAGGTGCATGCCACTGCACCTAATTTTTTAATTTTTGTAGAGACAGTGTCTCAATACATTGCTCAGGCTGGTCTCGACCTCCTGACCTCAAATGATCCTCCCACCTCAGCCTCCCAAAGTGTTGGGATTACAGGTGTAAGCCATTGCACCCAGCTGGCCAGATTTTTAAACAGCTGATTAGAGAGAACTTAATGGATTTTTCTGCATTATGGAACAAGACTTTGGAGTCTGGGGCAACCTGGAGTGAAGGCATAAGGAGGAAAGATAGTAGGGGCTATGGTCTGAATGCATGTGTTTCCCCAAAATTAACATGTTTCAACTTAATCTCCAGTGCCATAGTATTAAGACATGTGGTCTTTGGGAAGTGTTTAGGTCATGGGGAGAGCTCCCTTATGAATGGGATTAGTGCCCTTATAAAAAGGACTAAGGGAGCTTATTTGTCCCTTCCACCATGTTAGGATACAGTGAGAAGGTACTATCTATGAATCAGAAAGTGGGCCCTCATCTGAGCATGACCATGCTGGCACCATAATCTTGGACTTCTCAGCCTCCAGAACTGTGAGCAATAAATTTCTATTGTTTATAAATTACCCAGCATAAGATATTTTGGTATGGCAGCCCAAATGGACTGAGACACTAGGGAAAAGGAAGAGAGAGAAAGATTAAGGAATTCAGCAGGAGGCCAGATCTTAAAATGTGGACCTAGTCCAAGGCCTTAAAGAATAGAGATGACTGATACTGAATTTAAAATTGATTGGGTTCCGGGAGGTGGAAGTTGTGGTGAGCCGAGATCTCACCACTGCATTCCAACCTGGGCAACAAGAGCGAAACTCCATCTCAAAAAATATATATAAATAAATAAAATTGACGGGATTTTTGTAATGTAAAACCTCCTTTTTTCCAAACTTTAGTAAATGTCACTACATACATGAATTTCTCGCTAAGTTTCGTGTGAGTGTTAATTTGAGTTAAACATCTGTGAGATGCAATGTGGACTACAGCAAAACAATCCCTTATGAGAATAATTCTGAAGAAGCTGGTGTTGGGAGCCTGAACTAATCAAGAAATATAAGGAACCCTTTGGAATTCAAAGAACTCTTGGGAAGATGATTTGGTTTACCATAATCCATAGAAAAGGAGGTCTAAACCGCTTATCTCCATCTGAGGGGTCAGGGTAACTCCAGCTGGCATCCAAATTTCAGCTGTAAAGAGCCTAGCGTAGAGTAGGCACTTCAAAAAGTAGAATTTAAACAAATTAATTGATCTAATCCTTATGGAGCTTTTTTTATGCCAGGAACAGTTCTAAGCACTTTACATATATAACACTTTTAATCCTCATTATAACTCTCTATGGACTATTATTACCCCACTTGAAAGATGCATACACTGAGTCACAGAGAACGTACCACAGTTAGCAAGTGGTGATACCCAAGTTCAAATACAGGCACATCTATATTCTAACTAATAACTATTCTGGTCTCTGTAACTATAGCTGGCGTTACTCTGTACTGCCAAGCTGATGCAAGACTTCCTGTCCTCTGGGTGTAGGCACAATTTTAAGCTTATTGACCACTGACTATGGAAGAGGTTCCAACAGGCCAGGAAGTTATCAGGAGGCGAGGAAGTGGAGAAGAAGCTTCAAGCCTGGAGGCTTTCTGCCCATGGAGCATGTCCAGTGTGGCCAAGGAAGACATCGTCTTCCCTGGCTGTTTGTTCTCTAAGCTAGAAATTATCTTAAGGAGTTAGTAATGTGCAAAAAGTGATTGCTTTCCTGGCTGAGATGTCCTGAGGGGGATGGAAGTAAACAGACTTTGAAGGGATGGGATACTTAAGATGGCTGGAAGGCAGCCCGGGGCTCTAAGGGGATACAAGAGAGGGCACTGCAAGGGGACAGTGATGTCACCAGGACACAGGTCCCCTGAAGCCAAGGGAAGCAGTAGCTTAGTGGCTCATAGGACTGTGCCATTCTTTTCCACTCCTAGCACTCACCCTCACTCCAGGCAACCTCAGGTGGGCTCTTCAGGCCTTTGAGAGATGCCAAGGATCATGGAATTCGCTTGGAGGGAAAACATTATGGAAATCTAGGAGATGCTTGGCAGAGATGCCCCCGCCCCTCCCCCCACCAAAAAAAAAGAAAAAGAAAGCTCTTTGTGGGAACTGTGGCCATAGATTGCCATTTGTTGGAAGACCCAAAGAAAGCTAGTATAGTAAAACAGAC
Source organism: Symphalangus syndactylus (assembly GCF_028878055.3). NCBI lineage: Eukaryota > Metazoa > Chordata > Mammalia > Primates > Hylobatidae > Symphalangus > Symphalangus syndactylus. Next base: position 39,976,642 of record NC_072425.2, read on the forward strand.
CCAAGTTTGGAGACTGTTGTTAATTAATTTCTGTAAGCCTCACTTATCTCAAGTATAAAATGAGGATAATGACACCTACCTCACAGGGCTATTTATAAGATAAAATCAGAGAATGCAGGTGAGGATGCTTTGAAACTATAAATACACCACAGAAATGTTATTTGCATTGCTGAGAGAAACAGTGTTTGAAACATTGTTCATCAACTCAATTTCCAGCTACATTTTGGTAGTCAAAATCCAATCCCACCCCCAAGGAGAAATCAGTGTCCCCTCATCAAAACAGAAAAGAAAAACACTTCGATTTGTAATTGGTTTGCATCAGCTTATTCCCAACAGATATTCCATAATTTTTTACACTGGATCTTTCCCCTCTGCTGCTAGCTACAAAGAGAGATTACATGAGCCATCTGGCTGATGGGGAAAGTGCTTTCTCATCTTTTAAAGTATCTTCCTCATCCATCAAAGGGCTCAGCGTGATTGGATGCTTTTCTCATTTGCTCCCTCTTTCCTTCCTCTGGCAAGTCTCTGTGCCTTTCAAATTGTAAATAATTTCCCAGACACAGATTACCTTCTCTTGGGCCCTTCTGCACCCACCCCATCAACTGTCTTTTAGCTACTGATGCATTTTTCCTCTCACATTCTGGCACCCCCAAGCTCCCAAATAAAGATATTTAATAGCCATTCCTGCTCTGTAACAAGAAATCAATACACTAAAGGAAAATATAGGTTTTGGGGATGGAACAAAAAGGTTCTAGGAAGCAGAACATCTGTTGCCTTCATAAATTGTGCCAAAGCTTCTCATAAATGAGACAGTAAATTCAGAGTTTCCCCTTTGATCTCTTTCACTTCATAGACACTAAAGGTAAAGGGCTATGACTCTTTGTTTTGTACTCATTTGCTAGATTCAGTTACCAAATACATTTATGAGAAATATAGGAATTAAAAAATCTACAACTGGGAAACATCAGTCATGAATGCAGCGTCATTAAAAGGCAAGTTAATTATAATAAGAGTGTAAAAACGGTGGGCCTGAGGAAGACAGATTATCCTTTTTAAAGTTGATATAAATGAAGTCTACAAACTGATAAACACTCAAAGCAGTCAATGTAGGTTTATTCTCAAACCTACTGCGGCTTGGACTTTTACCAAGTCCACTCTTCCATCCATAACCAGGATTTAATAATAGCTATAATTATTAAATATTTATTCTGAGCATTGGGCTAGCATCTTATGTACTTTATCTCTTTCAATCTTCATAATAATATCTCGTGAAGTAGCAGCCTTGAAGATGAGGAAGTGGAGGCGATGGGCTGTTAGCCACTTTGCCCAAACTCCCCATTCTGATAAGCAGCAGGGCTGGCATGTGAACTCAACTTGTCTAACTCCAAAGTTCAGGCTCTGAAGTATTATTTAGAGTTCTTTCCCTCATTTCTGACATCGTATCTTCATTCAAATTTCCCCTCCATATTTGGTTTCTGTACTTCTCACTCTAATAAATTACTTTTATAAATATTGCTTTATTGAACAAAGCCAATCGTTGTAATTATAAGAAAAACAACAATATCAGTTATCATTGGAGGGTTTACTGAATGTCCCTGAGCTGGACCCTCACAAACACAGTTAAATTCAGGTTTGAGGAATCGTGTACTCACATCTATTCTTCATTATCATCAATGTGTCAAGAAGTAAGAGAAGAAAAATGAGAGAAAAACAAAACAACACTGGACTGAGAATCAAAAGTCCTGGAATTCTTTACTTGCAAAATTAAAATAACAGCCACTTTCTGTTTACTTCACAAAGTAATTGTGAGGCTTAAATGAGATAATGCATTTAATCATGCTTTGTAAACTGGTCAGATCTCTACAAGATGTTATAGTGAGCTATGTCAGTATTTAGTGTGTGATCTTGGCAAGCCATCATCTCTGAAGCTCGGTTTCATCACCTGAAATGGGAATCATAGTTCCTACCACTCAAGGTTGTTGTGAGGATTAAGGACTGCCTGGTCCACAGGGCAGGGTAATTGAATCTGTATTTCACTGATACTCTTTTAAAGTTTGTTTTCAAGACGCTTTCTTTCCAAGTGCTTTTCTTTCTCTTGTTCCTAGTTATTTTCTGGCAGTTTCTTCCACTCTCATCCCTGAGTTGAAGCACTCAGCTCTCTGGCCACCTCTGCATTTGTTACAGGATGGAAAGTCTTGACTGTGAGTTGTCTAGGTTCTTGGCACATTGAACAAAGAATTGAACAAAATGCACAAACAAAACAACAAAAGAATGAAGCAATGAGAGAAGACAGAAACAATGAAAGTGCAGATTTATTGAAGCGAAAGTTCATACTCCACAGAGTGGGAGCAGGCTCCAGCAAGCGGCTCTAGAGCCCCAACTACAATGTTCTTCTACTTGAGATGGAGTCTCACTCTGTCGTCCAGGATGGAGTGCAGTGGTGTGATCTCAGCTCACTGCAACATCCGCCTCCCAGTTTAAGCGATTCTTCTGCCTCAGCCACTCGAGTAGCTGGGATCACAGGTGTGCACCACCACACAAATCTAATTTCTGGTTTTTTTTTTTTTTTTCTTGGTAGAGATGGCGTTTCACCATGTTGGCCAGGCTGGTCTCCAACTCCTGGCCTCACGTGATCCGCCCACCTCAGCCTCCCGAGGTGCTGGGATTACAGGCGTGAGCCACCAAGCATGGAAGGATTGCCATGTTCTTTAGAGTTTTTATTAAACTAAAAGAATTTGGTAACACCCCTAGGTGCCCTTTACAGGCCTCCAGTTGGTTACACCCTATGAAGAACTGGCCTGCGGCCAATCAGAGGCTGAAGTGGAGACTTGGCCTGTGGTCAATCTGAGGCTAAAGTGGAAACTTCTATCTTGTTATCACAAGAGTGAGGATGTGGCCTGTATGCTGCCTAATCTTGCCTAGAACTGGCTGCACCTGCTGTTCTTTTGCTATTTGTAGCATAACAAATATCTTAACCCTTGGTTACCCTAACTCCCTATTTTCCTGCCTCACATTCATTTCCTTAAGGAGCCAACTGGCACACAGAAGCCCAACCATCAGTTTACCTACAAGACTCCCACGCCTCTAGTCTGTGCTACCAATCTCCCCAGTTTCTAACTTTTCTCTTTTCTGAGATCTTCTAGCCCCATACTTGGGATCTTGTTAAACTCCAGCTTCTGATTTAGCAGGGCTGGGGTTGAGCCTGATTTTGCAGTTCTAGCCAGCTTCCAGGTGATGTCCATGCTGCTGGCCCATGAATTACACTTGAGAAGCGAGGATCTAGCTTAAATGCTACACCAGAAATCACCTGACCAGCATCTCTCAGATCCTGTAGTCTTCACAGCCGTTTACTAGATCTTTTCAACAAGGCTGTCATAGGCTCTTAACCGTCTGGACTTGTGTGACAGAAGCCACTAGGCTTCTCCTAATTCCATCTCTTTCTCAATGATGATAAAGCCTCCTCTTCCCCCATTTTTAGGTAGGCACTTGGCCATCCGGAATAAAACACAAAGTGTCCTCATTTTCCATCCAACTAGGAATGGCCATGTGACTACACTCTAGATATAAGCAGAAATAGTTTGTGATACTTTTGGAAAGTTTCCTTAAAGGGAGGGAATAGGCCATTTTCTCTCCTTTTCTTCCTTCCTGTTGGTTGCAATGGGGTCATGGTGACTGAAGCTCAACAGTCATCTAAGGCCAACAGGTGGGTGTGGCAAGCAGAGCAGTAGTGTGGAGCAAACCTGGCTTCTCCAGACTTCTTTCACACGAGAGGGAAATACGAGGCTTTTCCACTTAAACCGCTGATATTTGGGGTTCTCCATGTCTCACAGTTTAATCCTAACTAATAGATGCTGCTTACTAATGAACTCCCCTCCATGTCTCTGTCCAGCAGAACCAGCTCAAGTGTTCCACCCTAGCCTCTGAGGGGTATGACAGTTTCAGCACTCCCCCAGCCTCTACCTGAGTCATTCCCTCAGCCCCAGGTTTTATCATTTTCTACGGAACTCTTTTCTCCTCCCAATCCCTGCCTCAATTGTCCTCTAGGAATCACCTGGTAGCTTTGTTTGAAACACAGACTAGAGTTTCTCCGGTCCTAGGCCTAGCAGGGGTCCAGCGATCTGCATTTATCTGGAGTGATTTTGATGCAGGTGGTTTGTGGACCAAATATTGAGAAACACTGCCCAAAGCTTTTTTTTTTTCTTTTTGGCTAATTTATAAAATTGGGAACTATTTCAATCATACAGAAAAAAAACAGAGTAGCGTAACAAATACCTTAGTACCTACCACCTAGCTTTGTCAAATTTTACTTATTTTAACTGTTGTAAGCTATGCCACGCTACATGAATTAACAAAAATGTATCTATTGTTCTGTTGATGGACATTTGGTTTTGTTTAGTTTTTTTTAAACCAAATTTTGGCTATTAAAAATAATGCTGGAATTACATTCTTGAATGTAGCTCCTTGTGCACACTTGGGAACATTTAAAATATACTCCACATGCAGCTTATGCTTGCATCACAACTATCTAAGGCACTTTATGTACATTACTCGACTTTGAAATCTATTTTTTTTTTTTTTTTTTGAGACGAAGTCCTGGAGCAGGCGCAAGCGCAGTGGCGCCATCTTGGCTCACTGCAACCTCTGTCTCCTCGGTTCAAGTGATTCTTCTGCCTCAGCCTCCCAAGTAGCTGGGGATTACAGGCATGTGCCACGCTGCCCAGCTAATTTTGTATTTTTATCAACATTGAAATTTTATAACAACCTTGAGAGAGGACACAGGAAAAGCCTTATGAACCTTATTTTCCAGGACAGTAAACAGCAGCTGAAGAACGTGAAGTGTATTTCTCAAAATCAACCTGCAAGAAAATAGAAGCAGCAGAACCTGAAGCCAGGACTATGGGGTCTGGGCCCTTTGCTCCTAGCCCAGCTCTTCTTCCTCTAATTGGTCTAATCACCAATGCATTCATGTGTCTTTATCATTCACATTTCAAACAACTAGTATGGTAGACATTGCTGGTTGCCTACCTAATATTTATTTGTCCTTTCTTCGTTGTTAGCAGAGCGTTAGTTTCGTTTGGGATGGCAATATGCCTAGTTTTTATTTTTTAAAAAAGAAACATTACTCCCCATTTCCCACAGTGCTGGGCAGGAGTGGGGGTGGGGTGGAAGACTGTGACTCAGGTTTGCCACTGAAGCTATGAGAAAGTCTGCTGGGAAGTCACCAGAAAGTCTTGTTTTTCTGATGTCTGTGTTGTCATCCCCTTCCTTCTTAGCGTGCTTCTGCTGCTTTTTGTCTGAAACAAGGATGAGAGGCTGGAGGTAGAGCCTCCACCTTGAATCATGAAACTGAGGCCACATGTGGAGTCTGCCAAATCAAATCAACAGGGTGTATCGGTTTGTTAGGGCTGCTGTAATAAAATACCACTGACTGAGTGGCATAAACGACTCACAGTTCATGGAATTCCAAGATTGAGGTGTGGGAAAGTTTGGTTTCTCCAGAGGCCTGACTCCTTGTCTTACAAATGGCCACCTTTTTGCTGTGTCCTCACATGACTTTTCCTTTTTGTGAACTTTCCCTTGGCGTCTCTCTGTGGGTCCAACTGCCCCATTAGATTGGATGGAGGCTCACCCTACCAGCCTCATTTGAATTTAATTACTACTTTAAAGGCCCTATCTCAAAATAGGTCACTTTCTGAAGTCCTGGGTTTAGGACTTCAGCATATGAGTTTGGAGGAGAGGGACGCAATTCAGCCCGTGACACAGGGAGAACCCGAATCCTAGGTGGCATCACGAGGCCTCCATACCAGCCTCAGTGCCCACCTGTAAGGTTCTGTGTACATGAGAGAAAGAAACTTGTTTTGGATTACGCCTTCATAGTCAGGTTTTTGTTCAGGGCAGCCAAATACAATCCCTAACTGATACAAATAATTTCACTTCATTCGTTTGTGTTTGCTCCTCTCTTTCTTTGAGTCCTTTATGGACTGGGGCCGTCTCTTACGTTAGATCAGGTTCTTGGACTACGCTGGTCTGTATATAGGTAATGATAGGTAAGTGTTTTGGGCTAATTAACTAAAATTTCATCTTTAAGATGGCAAATTCCAGGCAATTTGAGGCCCTCCCAAATCCATTAAGTTGAATGATTCTGATTCTCTGCCACAAGATCATCTAATTTTTACTTTAATCTGACTTTCAAAAAGTTTCTCTGGCTAAGAATGCAAGTGAGTTATCATATGTGAAATAATGATTTAAACATTGCCTTCATAAACTTCGACCTTTGTGTGTGTAAGTTTTAAGTAGTAACATAAGCCGTAACATTGAAAGTAAGATCCAACATAATAATCACTTATTTCTTTGAAAATTACGGTTAATTTCTAAGGCTGGAAAGTCAAATGATACAGAAAGAGGTTTTGACAGCTCTGCTGAAATGTATCTAGAGAAACTTCTGTTTTGAATAAAGTGAACTATTGTTCATCAATATTTCACTTGAACCCTGTCAGCATCCTCTTGATAACTGCATACTTCTTTTTATGCTTGTCTTCAGGAATGCTGAGCTAACTCACAGTAGGGCTTTGCTGAAATACTAATAATATGATTGGCATGCATTTTGTAAATATAAAGTACTAACCACATGCACAAAACAATAATATGGCACTATCTAGGCAAAGACATGCTGTCTGATGCAACCCTGGAAGAGGCATTAAAGTATTACAAAAATAGTCATCTAGCTATGTTCAATGTACAAAGTTAAAATTCTAAATGTGTGTTTTGGAGATACCATGAAATAAATTATATTTTCTTTTTTCTTTTTCTTTTCTTTTTTTTTTTTTTAATTGAGTTGGAGTCTTGCTCTGTCACCCAGGCTAAAATGCAGTGGCGCGATCTTGGCTCACTGCAACCTCCGCCTCCCAGGTTCAAGCGATTCTCCTGCCTCAGCCTCCCAAGTGGCTGGGATTACAGGCGCCTGCCACTGCGCCCAGCTAATTTTTGTATTTTCAGTAGAGACGGAGGGGCGGGGGGGTCTCACCATCTTGGCCAGGCTGGTCTCGAACTCCTGACCTTGTGAACCACCTGCCTCGGCCTCCCAAAGTGCTGGGATTACAGGCGTGAGCCACCATGCCTGGCCAACTATTTTATTTTCTAATTTTAAATTGTTACTTTCTAGTAGTGTATAGTCTTGCCTGTAATTTAAACAATAATTCACTTAGGAGTATCAAGTTCATACTTAATAGTATACTCATTCATACAGAATCAACTATACTGTTATAAATAAATAGTTAAAAATTAGTATTAACAGTTTATAGATGGGCTGTTATTTATGAAAACAAATGTTAAAACTATTAAAATGGAAATTAGAGCCTGATCTCTCTTCAAACAAAAAATTCTTTGCTTTTCCAGCAACACAGAGTTGTTTTTTGTTTTGTTTTGTTTTGTTTTGTTTTTTTGAGACAGGGTCTCACTCTGTCACCCAGGCTGGAGTGCAGTGGCACAATCACAGCTCACTATAGCTTTGACCCGTCAGGCTCAAGTGCTCTTCCTTCCTCAGCCTCTCAAGTAACTGGCACTATAGGTGTGCACCACCATGCCTGGCTAACTTTTAAAAAATGCTTAGTAGACATCAGGTCTAGCTATGTTGCCCAGGCTGTTCTCAAATGCCTGAGTTCAAACAATCCTCCCCTGCCTTGGCCTCCGAAAGTGCTGAGAATACATTGCACCTGGCCCAGTTTATTCATTAATTCAACAAATATTTAGATGACTATTATATGCCAGGCATGAGGAAAGGGACTAAAGAGAGTTGTAAGGATTAAATGGGGCAACATATATGAAAACATCCTGTATGCTCTTGGTTGCTACTGATGAGAACCAATAACAGAAGGGCCTCAGATAAACAGAGAGGCAGTCTAGAATAAAGATGGAAATAATGCAATAGTCTCTTCTGATAAGGGCTTTTAAATGGAAAGTGAGAATTTGGGGACTGATTTCTATAACAGTGGGCAAATTACTGCAGTGCCTTAGGAAGGTAAGCAAGGCCAGAGAAAAATGGAACTGTAATGGGATGGAGGATTTGGAATGATGGATCAAAGAAGATGAACTTCTACCACGAAGAGTTTGAGAACATGCTTGTCCAGTGATCACCAGACCTGATAGAGAGGACTTTAACTGACCATGAAGTGGGAGGGGAAAGATGCCTAGATAAACCTGTTAAACCTGTTACCATGGAGTAGGCATAGTTCAGAGAGAGGAAAAATGGTATAGGAGTTACCTAGTGAGTCACGTGAAAAAAGAAGTGGGATAGGACTTGGAAACAATACTTTGAGCTTCATAAATCCATATGCCAATGGGTGGTATCTAGGTAATAAACAATATGCACTAGAAATTATAACAGAGGACAGTAACTGGAATCTTTTAAAGCCTGTTGAGCCATGGTAGTACGGGAATCAACCTGCTGCCAGTTCCTATTGCATCAGATAAGAGGGCATCTGTGATACTGAATGTGAATTACCTACCATGGTGCCTAGCACAGAGTGGTTATTATTTGAAACAGAAAGAAAAAATAGCTATAAAGTCCTTGCAAATTCCTTGTCTTCCCATCGCCCTTGCTCCTATCTCAGTATATACACCATAATCTATTCAATTTTGCAAGCCTAGAAACCCAACACTCTCCTAACTTTATGAAGAGGAGCAAACACCAAGTCTTGTTGCTTCTACCTCATAAACTATTTTGGCATCCCCCCACTTTTCTGCCTTCCTACTATCACCACTTTATTATAATACCATCATTTCTGGGTGGCCATTGTTTTAAAACAAAATCGATTTGTGTCACTTTCTGCATAAGACCCATCGCTATTTCCTATCACTCTGGGTAAAAACAAAGACAACACTTGGACATAGCCTGTAGCACCCAATTGCTCTGGCTGCCACCTGGCTCTCCAGCCTCATCTCTCTGTCATTTTCTGCTCAACTTTGATCCTAAAATATGTCAGGCTCCTTCTTGCCTTAAGTCTTTGCATGTGCTATTGCATTTGCCTAAAACACTTTCCCCTGCCATCTTTGCCTAGTTAATTCCTGTTTATCTTTCGGATCCCAGTTTACCTGTTGATTTTCTTTGGCAAAGCCTCTCCTGACCACCTATACTAAGGCAGCAATCCTATCATACACCTTTGAGCATCTTTTGCTTTCTCTCATCATAGTTTATAACTAGTTTTTTTGTGAAATTATCGTTTTTTTTTTTTTTTTTTTTTTTTTTTTTTTTTTTTTTGAGACGGAGTCTCGTTCTCTTGCCCAGGCTGGCGTGCAGTGGCACAATCTTGGCTCACTGCAAGCTCCGCCTCCTGGGTTCATGCCATTCTCCTGCCTCAGCCTCCCAAGTAGCAGGGACTACAGGCGCCCGCCACCAAGCCCGGCTAGTTTCTTTGTATTTTTAGTAGAGACAGGGTTTCACCGTATTAGCTAGGATGGTCTCGATCTCCTGACCTCGTGATCTGCCCACCTCGGCCTCCCAAAGTGCTGGGATTACAGGCGTGTGCCACGTGAAATTATCTTTTAATGGATCTCTCTCCTCCAGATATAAACAGCATTACGGGCAGGGATCATGTTTGTTTTGCTCACTGTTATAGCCCTAAAATCTAGCAAAACGCCAGGCAAATGATGAGATTCTCACTGTACGTTCGTTAAATAAATAGAGCACCTGTAATCTGTATCTGATTGAAAGATTATATTGTTTACAAAACTACTACAGTACTAGACGTTGCTGGTGGAGGAGGCTGTGCATGTGTAGGACCAGGGAACATATCGGAACTCACTGTACTTTCTGCTCAATTTTGCTGTGAACCTAAGACTGCCCTAGAAAACAGTCTTTTTTTTTTTTTGAGGTGGAGTTTCACTCTTGTTTCCCCGGCTGGAGTGCAGTGACGCAATCTCGGCCCAAGGCAACCTCCGCCTCCCGGGTTCAAATGATCCTCCTGCCTCAGCCTCTTGAGTAGCTGGGATTACAGGTGCGTGCCACCAAGCCCGGCTAATTTTTGTACCTTTTTTTAGTAGAGATGGGGTTTCACCATGTTGGCCAGGCTGGTCTTGAATGCCTGACCTCAGATGATCTGCCCGCCTCAGCCTCCCAAAGTGATGGGATTACAGGCGTGAGCCACCATGCCCAGCCCAAAACAGTCTATTAAAAATTAAAAAGAAAACTACTATGAAAAATTTATACATAATTAGGGAGTGGCCAGGCATGGTGGCTCAGGCCCATAATCCCAGCACTTTGGGGGCCTGAGGCGGTGGATCACCAGAGGTCAGGAGTTCGAGACCAGCCTGGCCAACATGCTGAAACCCCGTCTCTACTAAAAATACAAAATTAGCTAGGCATGGTCACGATCGCCTGTAATCCCAGCTACTTGGGAGGCTGAGGCAGGAGAACCACTTGAACCCGGCAGGCAGAGGTTGCTGTGAGCCGAGAGCTCACCACTGCACTCCAGCCTGGGCGATAGAGCGAGACTCCGTCTAAAAAAAAAAAAAAATTGAGAGAATAGTATAATGGATCCTCATGGACCTACTACCTTAGATCTTAATATAATTTGAGTGTTTGAGGAGACTCCTGGAATCATTTCTTTTTAAATTGACTTCAAATTTCATGACTGATATCACGAGAATAAAATGATTTACTTACATATCCTGTGCAAGTGATAAATGATAATTCCTTTGCCTTCTGGATTTTGGATTTTTGTGTCCCTAAAGGATCCTAGCGCCCTTTCCCAGCTATCTGAGTTTGGTGGAACAGCAGGGCACGTGGCATTGACCACTTTGCTATGTTATTTGGATATCAGAGTGCACTGGCCATCTCAAAAGCATTTGAAACTGACATGAAAACCTTAATTCATTTCAATGATCACTTACCCTTACACTTCAGCACTTTTGGACAAAAGCACAGACAATTAGCCACTGTGAGCTATATAAAAAAAATAATGATTTGAAAACAGAATGACTAAGATTTTTACCCAAAGAAATACAGTTCTTTGAATGTTTTGGGCTGCATCCCACCCCCCAGGGTTTTTGTACTTGCTGTACCTCTGTTCAGATGATGCTACTGTCTGGATCGACCAAACCCCCATTTACCCTTCAGATCTCAATTTGAGTGACCCTTTTCCTGGGAAGCCACTGCCCATCCTCCTCCCCGCCCCCAGCCCCCGACATAGATGACCTTCTCTGTGTTCCAGAGTTACTCTTTGCTAACCTCCGACCCACTTGTCTGTCTTCCCAGCTGTCTGTAAGGTATGTGAGAGAAGAACCACTGATCTGTATAGTGGGGACTTATAATGTAGGAATTAAGTAACAAGATACAAACTTTGGAACTTGAAGCCTGGATTCAAATATGATCCCAGCACTTACTGGCTGTGGGGCCCTAGGCAAGTTCTTAAATCTGAGCCTCAGTTTTGTCATACCTTATGTGAAGATGCTAATACCCATATCACAGTTGTCATGAGGTTTGTGGAAAATTATGAGTATAAAGCAATTAGAAGAGTGAGTTCCTAGCTTAGACTTAACACTCAATAAAGATATGCAGAATGAAAGAGAAACAAAAAGAAAGAGGAAAAAGAGGAAGGGAGTAGAGTGAATGATTGCCCAAGCAAAAAGCCAACAAGAAAAATCCCCGCAACTGAGATTCTAATCTTGAGGGTTGCTCTTCTCTATTTAGCTATGGCCAGATTACAGGAACCTTAACGTTTTGAAGTTCAAAGCATATAGTTTTCAAACTACATGTTTGCACTCAAGACTTTTATGGAGAAAAACAAAGTTTTTTAATTCTTTTAAAGTCACTACCCTGAAGGGGAACGCGTGGGGCTACTTTCTTATTTCTCCTCAGGGGCTGATTTGATTTTCATCTTTCTGCTATGCTTTTGTACTCTGGGGCTCATCCATACTTAGATGGCCTCATGTCCTTATTTATTTGAAAATTATATTGACTGAGCACCAATGAGTACAGAACATTACAGCTAAAACAAATATGAAATAATATGGTCTTTTCATGGCTGGGCACAGTGGCTCACGTTTGTAATCTCAGCACTTTGGGAGGCCAAGGTGGGTGGATCACCTGAGGTCAGGAGTTCAAGACCAGCCTGGCCAACATGGTGAAACCTCGTCTCTACTAAAACTATAAAAAATTAGCCAAGTGTGGTGGCGCGTGCCTGCAGTCCCAGCTACTCGGGAGGCTGAGGCAGAAGAATCACTTGAACACGGGAGGCAGAAGTTGCAGCTGAAATTGTGCCATTGCACTCCAGCCTCAGCAACAAGAGTGAAACTCCATCTCAAATAATGATAATAATAATAATAATAATGTGGTCTTTTCAACTTTGCTTGCCTGTATCACCCAGAGTTTGGCAACATTAATTGTGCATGAAGCAAAGTGGTGTTATTAAGAGATTCAATATGTATAGCTGTTGGGACTCTCATTGCTGGGATGGTGGCTCTGAATCACAGATACTTTCATTTTTCTCAGAACAGTTCAACTTGGAGCACCTGCTACATGCCCCACGCTGTGACAGACTCTCAGGGGACACCAAGGGAAATAAGGCCCAGCTCCTGCTTCAAAGAGCTGACCATCAACTGGCGGGGATTAGACAATGAGAGAAGTCCAAGCTAAAGAAAGTGCCGCAGGAGAAACATGAGGTGCTTGAGGTTTCAATGGAGGGAAAGGATATATCAGGTTGGAGATACTAACAAAAGACTTTATTCATTCATCCATGTATATTCAATGAAAATAATTATTGGGCGCCTACTATATACCAGGCACTAAGTTAGCTATCAGGAATAAGATATAAGTAAGCCATTATTCCTAGCCTCAAAGACTTCATAAAAAAGTAGGAGGAACACACATGTAGAAAAACGATAATATTCATTAATTCATTTATTCACCATTTAATGAGTATCTATTAAGTCCCAAGCTCAAGATTGGTGAGAAGAAAGGTCTCTGTGGTAAAGGAACCCACAGTCTAGCCCAGATGATAGGTGTATGAACAGAACATTTCTATGTAAAGTAGTGTGTTCAGTGCTGTGATAGGTATGTTAAAAAAAAATGCGGCCGGGCGCGGTGGCTCACGTCTGTAATCCCAGCACTTTGGGAGGCCGAGGCGGGCAGATCACGAGGTCAGGAGATCGAGACCATCCTGGCTAGCACGGTGAAATCCCGTCTCTACTAAAAATACAAAAAATTAGCCGGGCGAGGCGGTGGGCGCCTGTAGTCCCAGCTACGCGGGAGGCTGAGGCAGGAGAATGGCGGGAACCCCGGGGGCGGAGCCTGCAGTGAGCCGAGATTGCGCCACTGCACTCCAGCCTGGGTGAAAGAGCGAGACTCCATCTCAAAAAAAAAAAAAAATTGCAAAGTCTCAAGATAGAGGGTGAAGGGCAATAAACTCTGGGGTCAGAGAAAGCTTCTGTAGAGAACACAACGGAGGGAGTATTACAGGATGAAGGAGCTTTTCAGGTAATTACAGAGAGGCAGGAGGAAGAGTATCTGAGGCAGGTTGTACCAATGTGGCTGGAATAAGAAGAGTAGAGATGTACCAGAGACAGAGGGTGGCCAAATGGTGCAAGGCTTTAGAGCCCTTCAGCTGAAAGAATGGAATGTCAAGGTATAATGACCACTCAGAGGAGCAGGTAAGCAACTGAGTGCAGGGTGTGGATGGAATCTCAGGGAAGGGTTCCCGGTGGAGTACATATCTGAGAGTTTTAAGTAATGTGCAGGAACTTGCTAAGAAGAAACAGCATTCCTCAGAATGGATTTTGCAGGTGAAAATAATGGAGAGAAGAAATTTCAGAAAGAGTCAACAGCTTGCGCAAAAGCAAAGAAGCAAAAAGCCCACGTATATACAATCAGGGAGAGGTGAGAGCCTGTGAAGGCCGCTCTTCACGTGTCTCTAAACTCAGCGAACTCTGTGTTTCTGCCCTGACTCTGCTCATTGTACAACATGGGGGAGGGGTCCTCCTTCCATCCCTTTCTCCTCTTCAAGGGTGACTCTTGGGTACTCAGAGTTTTATGAAATTAGGAGACCAAACTTGTTTTGCTTGTTTTTTTGAGACAGAGTCTTACTCTGCTGTGCAGGCTGGAGTGCAGTTGTACGTTCTCGGCTCACTGCAATCTCTGCCTGCCGGGTTCAAGTGATTCTCATGTCTCAGCCTCCCGAGTAGATGGGATCACAGGCATGCACCACCATGCCAGGCTAATTTTTGTATTTTTAATAGAGACGGGGTTTCACCACGTTGGCCACTCTGGTCTCGAACTCCTGACTTCAGGTGATCCGACTGCTTCAGCCTCCCACAGAGCTGGGATTACAGGGGTGTGCCACCGCACCTGGCCCAAACTTGTTTTTAAGGCCTCCAGATCAACCGTGGCTGCTACAGGCTTAAGAGTACTGTGGCAAAAAAAAAAAAAAAAAAGGCTCTAGGCTCCAATGCAGAAGTGACCAGGCTGAGCTCCTCCTTCCAGACTACTGACGCACACCAAAGCCCTCTGCCCTATGTTAGAGGCTGGGGACGCCAACAAGGACCATTCCTGGTTTTTCCTTCTGGGTTTGGAATTTACTAAGAAATAAGACCAGGAGGCAGACCAACAGAGATCAAAGTGTCAGCTTGATTTGTTGATAAAGCTGACAGTGTGGTTTGACCTGCAGCCAAATGGGTTTTCTGACACACCTTTCCAATCTTTGCTTACCCTGGAAAACTGCCAGCTTCCCTGTGCAGGACAAAATGTGCCTGGTCACGCTCACCACAGGGCAGACCAGAATGAAAATCACCTGCGGACAGGCTGACTACATAAAGGACACAGAAGAGGGGGGGCAAATTTATCAATCAGGCTAGTCTCCCCTTCCTTTGGGGTGGAGAGAAGCTCAGAAGTTCTTCCATGCCCCTGCCTTTCAGGGAAATGATATGGAAATTCCCTTCTTTCTGTGAAACACAAAAAGCAGGGAATAACTACTGAACATACACACAAACTTTACCTTCTTTCTTTTGTAGGATTTTAATTTTCTAGCACCTAAGCACTTGGTCATTTACTTAAGTGGGAAGATTTATTCACCTCAAGTTTGCAAGCTCCTTGAGGTTGGAGAGCGTCATTTCGTTATTTTTTAAATCTCTCCCTCCTTCCCTGACACAAACTAGGAAGGGAGAAAGGAAGAAAGAAAAGAAGGAAGGAACCAAGAAAGGGAGGAGGGAGGGAAGAATGAACCTGGTAGTGCTTTCAATGACTGCCTCCTCAGCTTTTCCCTGACTTCAAATGGCCCCCAGGGTTTCCCACCCCCACAGCTGAAGTCAGAATTTTTGGCTGCAGGCTCTGGGACCAATTCTGAGGACCACGGCTTCTGGCCTAGTCTCAGGTCACCCTGTATTCTAGTTCCTAGAATGGGGCTCCTGCCTCCAGGGATTCCGTGAATTCTGTTTACTCCAGCTGGCCCTTTTGGAGATGAAATCCTCTACCAGAACCTTCACTCTTAAGGAAGAATCCTTGTTTCTGGCCTCCTGCATTGCACATCCGGGCTGGTTCCTGCCCCTGGCAGTGATACTGCAATACCTCTTCCGTATCTCCAGGCTCCTGCTTCTTGACAAGATCTTCCCCAACAGTCTGTACTGTTCTGAGCAAGTCTGACTGGTTGTTGAGCCTCTGCTTTCCCTCTCGGATTTGACCTGCTGGATTCCTGGTTCTGACACCAAAAGGCTGACTGCTTCGAACACACACACTACTAACAAGCATCCAAACTGGGGCTGTCATTTGAGTCACCTGGGAAGTTTGCATTACATGCCTAGTCCAGGGATTCCACTATCTTGGAAGAACATTTCTGAAATTCCTTTGTTGGAATTTCATGGGGTCACAGTCAGACCCATAGACACCACCCACCCAGTTCTACTCTTCACTTCGTACGTGGGGACGCCAAGGCTCTGGAGCTTTGAAACCCACTGAGACAACACTTCCAATTCCAGGCACAGCTGAAATCTATCCTCTGCTTTCCTAAGACATGACTTTCCTTCAGAGCCACTTTACGAGCTACAGAAGAAACACTAAGGTTTCTTAGGATTCTCCTAAGAATTCCTAAGATCTCCTGAATCTATAGCAATTGTTGTTCATCTTTTTTGAATCATGGAGTCCTTGGGGAAAATCTGTTAAAGCTAAAAACAGGATCCCTCAGTAAAGAACACATACAGCCAGGTGTGGGGGCTCACGCCTGTAATCCCAGCACTTTGGAGGCCGAGGCAGGTGGATCCCTTGAGCTCAGGAATTCAAGACCAGCCTGGGCAACATGGTGAAACCCGTCTCTACCAAAAATACAAAAAATTAGCCAGACATAGTGGTACACACCTATGGTCCCAACTACTTCAGAGGCTGAGCTGTGAGGATTGATCCCTTGAGCCTGGGAGGTAGAGGTTGCAGTGAGCCAAGATAACACCACTGCACTCCAACCTGGGTGACAGAGTGAGACCCCATCTCAAAAATAAATAAATCAACAAAAATACACATATACTAAAAACTTCCACACACTCCAGGATGAGAACTCCTGCCCTATGTCAGCATACTAACTCCTTCCTCCAAATTTCAACAGCAGCTATTATGCAGCATGATCATCTTCCTCATACTCCAGACCTCCAGCCAAGTGACTTCTGGCTCTTCCCAACTATCAAATCCCTAAAGGAATGAGATGTTCCTGTGCTGAGGAGGTCCAAAAGAATGTGCTGTAGATTCAAAAGCCATTTCCACAAGGAGCATTCCAAGGAGATTTGAAGAAATCTAGAGTCCCTGGAAAGCACAGCTTCTCCAGATGACCACCTAGAAGAGGGTAGCATCTCTGTACCTGTGCTGGTCGGCTCTTAAATAATCAGTCCCTTTCTCAGGCAAAACTCATGGGGAGCCTTTGGTGTGATAACTTCTTATATGCTAATACAATAATGGACAATTCCAAAGCTTAGCAGAGAGCCCCCATTAGCAGATACTGCCTCCTCCATTCAGGTCTTTGGAACCACGCCAGGGAGTTATGTGCATCTGCCTTCCTGTTCCAAAACTTTGTATGTACCTCTATTTTCTTTTACTTTTTTTTTTTTTTGGTGGGGAGGGGATGGAGTCTCGCTCTGTCGCCAGGCTGGAGTGTAGTGGAGCGATCTCGGCTCACTGCAACCTCCACCTCCCAAGTTCAAGTGATTCTCCTGCCTCAGCCTGCCGAGTAGCTGGGACTACAGGCATGTGCCATCACGCCAAGATAATTTTGTATTTTTAGTAGAGACAGGGTTTCACCATGTTGGCCAGGATGGTCTCCATCTCTTGACCTCGTGATCTGCCCGCCTCGGACTCCCAAAGTGCTGGGATTACAGGTGTGAGCCACCGTACCCAGCCTACCTCTATTTTCATCTCCACCTCTCCCAACAGACTCTGGGCACAGACATGAAGGTCAGAGACTGGACTCATGCATTCATCATTTATATGTCTATTTGACATGTATGAAAAGGCCACTATATGTTAGCACTGCTAATACAATAGTGAACAAAATAGTGCTGCAGCTTCTCAAGCAAGGCAGGCCAGCCAGGTATGGTGGCTCGTGTCTGTAATTCCAGAACTTTGGGAGGCTGAAGCAGGAGGATCACTTGAGCCCAGAAGTTTTAAATCAGCCTGAGTAACATAGTGAGGCCTCCTCTAATTTTTTTTTTTTTAATTATCTGGGCATGGTGGTGCACGCCTGTACTTCCAGCTACTCCAGAGGCTGAGGTGGGAGAAGGATCACTTGAGCCCAGGAGTCTGAACTTGCGGTGAGCCATGATCGCACCACTGCACTTCAACCTGGGTGACAGAGGGAGGCTCTGTCTCAAAGAAATAAAGAAAGAAAAAAAAAACCAGGCAAACAAACAATCATATAACAAAGTGTGGCTAATAGTATCCTCTGGGAAATACAGAATACTTGATAGGACAGCCTGGTCTCCTTGGGGGAAAGGAACCTTTTAACTTAAGATCTGATGTACATCCTTTCCAGGGCCCAGCACAAAGTATGTGCTCAATGTGAAACATTACCCTAGGTAAAATCCTCCGGGCTTGCTGGAGAGGTCACTCACTAAGGGGTAATTGTTAGTCAATTTAAGAGTGGTTGTGGTGAGCCAGGGGCTCAGGGCCTGAGCATTCTGAAAGCCAGCTAGCGTCAGGTGCAGCTGGTCACCTCCTTCAGCTCTTTCTGACACATTTGTGAAGTGGTAGGAAAAACAATAGACTTAGAACTCCTGTAGGGTTCAGTCCCGGGGTTCTGCCACTGATTACATTCATGTGTTCTCACTTGTCCTTTTGTATAATGATGCCACCTGCCAGAGCAAAGGAAGCTATGAAAGCCTGTTGCAAATTTAAGGACATGGAATCTATTTATCTAATCTATCGCCTGGCTGTCTCAATTTGCAGGGGAAGAAGAGGGCAGGGTAAACAATAAGTTTAGGAGAACTGGCAGGGGCACTGCCTTGTAGGGCCTGTGCCTCAAGCCTTTTGTTGTCTCGCATGATCTGGATTTGGCAAGGAGGGGGCAGCCTGAATTCCAGGCGGGCTAAAAGCCTTGGCTGAGGTCTAACGGATTTCACAACACAGTATGGAAAGGCTTCCCACGAAGCGATCGCGGTGGGGGTTGGGGAAAGCTGCAATTCTGCAAACTGGGAAAGGGTAGGAGGTGGGAGGTTCCCGAAAGCCAGGATGGAGTCGCGATTAAAACCCTTGATTACTGACACTACCCAGCACCTCCAACCGACCCCCTCCAAATCTCTGCCTTAACAACCGCAGCCTACAAGCAATGTTATCACAAACTCGCACCGCAGGCCCTACCTACAAGCCCAGCCAGCCCTAAGGCAACAGACAGCCCTTGAGAGGCGCGGGAGGAGTGGCCCCCACCTCCGGCAGCCGCGCATGCGCGCCGCTTACTCTGCGTTGCAACACCTCTAACACTCATCAACGGCGCCCCGATCCGCAGATTAAAGGAGCCTTCTCCCTTTTTATCTCCGGCTGTGCCCCATGCTCAATACACAGCAACTCCAGAGTCCATAGGCAGCTGTGCAGCGGTGGGGGCAGAAGGAAACGAGTCAAGAAGCTCTCGGGCCTGGCCCGAAACTACAACTCCCAGCAGACCCCGCGCCGCCCCGCCTTCTTGTGGGCGGGCCGAGGATCCCCAGCGGCTTAAAGCGGCGACATCGCGACGTGTCCGGAAGGCTGGGTGCCTGGTCTGCGCCCCGTGAGCCGGTGCTGGGAGGGTGGAGAGAGCGGTGGCATCTTTCTGTCTTGCCTGTTATATCTGAACTAGCAAACAGCACAGTTGAAATAACCTCTGAGCACGTTTATAGGCGTCTCTCAGGTTCAGCAACTTGTTGCCTCTACTTCACAAATTCTGCATTATTGGTTTAGCAAATGAGAACTTGAAAAATCCCCTGTATGTTAAATTTCTTTTTCTTTCTTTCTTTCTTCCTTTCTTTCTTTTCTTTCTTCCTTCCTTCCTTCCTTCCTCTTTCTTTCCTTTCTTTCCTCCTTTCCTCCTTTCTTTCTTTTCTTTCTTTCTTGAGACGGAGTCTCACTCTGTTGCCCAGGCTGGAGTGCAGTGGTGTGATCTCGGCTCACCGCAACCTCTGCCTCTTGGGCTCCAGAGAGTCTCCTGCCTCAGCCTCCCAAGTAGCTGATATTACAGGCGCGTGCCACTACCACCCAGCTAATTTTTGTATTTTTAGTAGAGACTGGGTTTCACCATGTCAGCAAGGCTGGTCTTGAACTCCTGACCTCAGGTGATCCACCCACCTTGAGCTCCCAAAGTGCAGGGATTACAGGCGTGAGCCACCGCGCCCGGCTAAATTTCTGTAAAAATAAATTATTTTCCCGACCATGTCCAAGCAACACTATTTTTTTCCTAGTTTGCAGGTGTCAGTGGTTGATGTTTACTATCACTTATTTTCCCTAAAGACTCAACACACAAAAAAGAGGGGAGTCTGTTTAAAGAAATTCTGCAGTGAATCATCCTGAAAACGTAAAAACTTGTTTTGATAAGTTTTATACTTTAATTTTCTAACTTTTGTAATGAAGTGTCTTTAAAATGCAGCACACTTGAAATCCTTTTTTAAAGTGCAGAGTTAAGTGGTATCCTAGTTTTTGAATAGGACGCAGAGAAGTTTAAAGAGGTTTAAGATCTACTCTTTGCTTCTTGCTAACGATGCAAAACAATGGTTCTTAGAGGGCACAAGGGATAGCTACCTTCTAGAATAGTGCTATTGGTCTGCACAACTATAGTGGGTTTCTTGAACAGTGTAGTTTATTTAGACTGTGATTTCTTACAGCCGCTGATGAACATCCTCCACATGCTAACGATGAACTCCCTTTGTTTTTGTTTGTTTATTTTTTCCAAACAAATACAATTTAAGGGCCTCCATGGGAGTCATTTGGGAACTTGAATGCAGAATGGTATTAGAGTTGGATTTTTTCTTTGTTTTTGGAGTTAGCTTCAGCCTGCTGTTTTATGACCATGTGTGTGTTCACTCTATTTAGTGTGGCATTTATGGGTAACATGAAATTGGCCGACTTGGCCAAAAGTTAACAAGATACATAATTTTTTATGTGTTCTTTGTGTGGGGCAGCCCAGCAATAGGCATACTGAAAAATTGAAATAATAGTTGATGTGTAGTGATTTTGATCGCTAGAGCAGCTATTATGTTCTGAACAAACCCCCCATACATTATGAAACATTAAAAGGGAGGAAGCAATACTCGTGATATTTGGTAATATTTAGATTTTTCCTTTTTTTTTTTTTTGAGATACAGTCTCGCCCTGTTGCTCAGGCTGGAGTGCAATGGCATGATCTCTGCTCCACCTCCTGGGTTCAAGTGATTCTCCTGCCTCAGCCTCCTCAGTATCTGAGATTACAGATGCACGCCACCACACCTGTCTGATTTTTTGTATCTTTAGTAGAGACGGGGTTTCACCATGTTGGCCAGGCTGGTCTCGAACTCCTGACCTTGTGATCCGCTGGCCTCAGCCTCCCAAAGTGCTAGGATTACAGGTGTGATTCTCAAATGTTCTTTTTTTTTTTTTTTGAGATGGAGTCTCACTCTCTTGCCCAGGCTGGAGTGCACTGGTGGGATCTTAGCTCACTGCAAACTCTGCCTCCCGGATTCAAGTGATTCTCTCATGCCTCAGCCTTCCAAATAGCTGGGATTACAGGCATGGGCCACCATGCCAGGCTAATTGTTGAAGTTTCGCCATTTTGGCCAAACTGGTCTCGAACTTCTGGCCTCAAGTGATCTCCCCGCCTCGGCCTCCCGAAGTGCTGGGATTACAGGTGTGAGCCACTGCGCTGGGCCAGAAGTTCTCTTTATAATCAGGAATAGAACAAGCCTTCTGGCTACTTGCTTTTCTATTATACATTTAATTTATCAAGTCCTAGCCCCCCCCAACCGGCAGTAAGACAAGAAGTTGTAAGATATAAGACAATGTTACTGTGTACAAGAAAATTTCAAGATAACTAACAAATTACTAACTCTTTTAAATGAGAACAGCTGGGAGAAAAAACTGCAATTATACAATAATCAATTTTATTTCTATCACCACCAACAAAGGACCAACATTAAATTGATAAAAGATACCACTTACAGTGGTTAAAAAAAAAAAAAAAAAAAAAAAAGACATGCAAGAGGTTTACAGAGCAAAATACAAAACTTTATTGAAAATCATAGGCCGGGCATGGTGGCTCAAGCCTATAATCCCAGCACTTTGGGAGGCCAAGGCAGGCGGATCTCTTGAGGTCAGGAGTTTGAGACCAGCCTGGCCAATGTGGTGAAACCCCATCTCTACTAAAAATACAAAAAATTAGCTGGGCATGGTGATGGGTGCTCGTAATCCCAGCTACTTGGGAGGCTGAGGCAGGAGAATCCCTTGAACCTGGGAGGCGGAGGTTGCAGTGAGCCGAGATCGCACCACTGTACTTCAGCCTGGGCAACAGAGTAAGACTCCGCCTCAAAAAACAAACAAACAAACAAAAACAGGTAAGCACACAAAACTTCCGTACATTAACAATAGAAAACATGAAAGTGGAAAGGCAAGGCACAGACTAGAAAGATATTTACAACTCAAAGAGAGACAAAGGATTAGTGTTCAGAACATTTAACATTATAAATCAATAAGACAAAGACAAGTGATACATTTTAATGATACAATATAAAAGGAAACAAGACATAATTTGGCAATTCCTGGAAGAGGAACTTTGGCTAATGTGAGAAGATTTTTACCCTTACTGGTAATCATGGAAAAATACTAATTAAAACAACAAAAAGTTGTTTCACACTTATTTGATTGGAAACATTTAAAAGAACAATAATATCAAGTTTTGTCAGCCAGGTGTGGTGACTCAGGCCTGAATCCCAGCTTTGGGAGGCTGAGGTGGAAGGATGACTTGAGGCTAGGAGTTCAAGAACAGCCTGGACAACATAGAGAGACCCCCAACTCTACAAAGAGAAATTTTTATGTGTGTAGTGTCAAAGATGTTGAGCCACAGAAAATCTCATCTACTGTTGATGTTAGTGTAACTTGATTCTGTTTGGCAATATCATGAAATTCAAGATTACAAAGCAAGTTCACTCTGGGCATACATTCTAGAGAAGCTCTTGTATATATGCATAAAAGGACATGTCAAAAATATTCATGACATTCATGATGATGACAGCCAAAAATAGAAAACAATATAAAATGTCCCTTAAGAGAAGAATGGATAGTTGATTAATTCATTCATTGGAATATTAAAGCAAATGAAATTGCTTATTTTATTTTGTTTTCTGAGACGGAGTCTCACTCTGTGACCCAGGCTGGAGTGCAGTGGCATGATCTCGGCTTACTGCAACTTCCACCTCCCAGGCTCAAGCGATTCTCCTGCCTCAGCCTCCCGAGTAGCTGGGATTACAGGCGTCTGCCATCATGCCCTGCTCATTTGTTGTATTTTTAGTAGAGATGGGGTTTCACCATGTTGGCCAGGCTGGTCTTGAACTCCTGACCTCAAGTGATCCACCTGCCTCGGCCTCCCAAAGTGCAGGGATTACAGTTGTGAGCCACCGCGTCTGGCCACTTGCAATTGAAATTACAAAGAAAATGAACATTATAAAGAAAATGAGTAACTGCATTATCAACATGTATAAATCTCAAAAACATAATTTGTGCAAGAGCAAGTTATAGAATGATGTCTACAATGTCAGTATGATACCACATATAAAGTTTGGAACATACGAAAGAATACTAGTTATTGATTATGGACACTTTTATATATAAAATATAAAACGCTTGTATGAGATTAATAAACACCAAATTCAGGGGAAAGGAAGGAAATAAAATTGGAAGGAACTTCAAACATGTCTGTAACATTTTATTTCTCTATTTCTTGAAATTGTCCATCAAAAAGAAAAAAAAGGAAAGATAAGACCGACCAGTTTGCGGAACTGAAGTTACACTTACATTTTCTTTCTTTTTTTTCTTTTTTTTTTTTTTTGAGATGGAGTCTCTCTCTCTTGTTGCCCAGGCTGGAGTGCAATGGCGCTATCTCAGCTCACCACAACCTCTGCCTCCTGGGTTCAAGCGATTCTCGTGCTTCAGCCTCCCGAGTAACTGGGATTTCAGACATTGTGCCATCACGTCTGGCTAATTTTGTATTTTTAGTAGAGACAGGGTTTCTTCATGTTGGTCAGGCTGGTCTCGATCTCCCAACCTCAGGTGATCTGCCTGCCTCGGCCTCCCAAAGTGCTGGGATTATAGGCGTGAGTCACCGCGCCCAGCCACACTTAATATTTTCAAATAACTTTCTGAGTTTATCTTATAATTCAATCCAATGAGCCATCGCTCACTACAGGATCTCCTTGGCACTGAGAACTAAAGCAGGTAGGATCTTGCTGATGGCCATCTGCACAGCTTTGTGTCTCCACATTCCTGCAACACAGCGGGAGACAACATGGTTAGCTGAAACTAAGTGTCCTAAATTTGGCCAAAAAATTCTTACTCTAGGAGTGGAGCAGGTGCAGGCTGAGAGCGTGGCTTTCTACTACAGGTCTATGGTGAATGCAGATAGAAGGTGCAATTGTAAGCACTAAACCCATCTCTCCACTGGCGTCTTCAAATCAGAACGGCAGATTAATCTACTGGAATGATATATACCAGTGAGTTGGCAGTTGAGCCAAATTCTTACATGAGACTCTCTTCTCTCCCTTGCAATCAGTTTTCCGTTTTAGAAAAGATGTTTTTTGTACCTTTTTTTAAGGATTGAAACAGCAAGAGATCCATCTGCAGAGAACATATTGTATTTTGCTATGTTAAAGCTATTTAACTGAAAATCCAGTTCTGCTGAAAAGTTTTAACCCTTGTTTTCTTATTATTTTAGTAACACATTGTCAGTATAATAATGGGCTATTGAAAAATGTGTCTTTTTTTTTTTTTTTCGTAGCAAGAACACATAGGACTTGTTTTCTGGTTTCCACCTTCGACTTTATACCTTGAATCACAGATCCTCCTGGATTCTCAATAATGTGTATGAGAATGCCTTTCCATTATCAGCAAACAAGACTTATTAATTAGGAACCCACATTTGCACACTATGCTACTGAGCACCTAATAAGTAGGGTTTATTTTATTTTATTTATTTTATTTTATTTTATTTTATTTTATTTTATTTATTTATTTATTTATTTGAGACCGAGTCTCATTCTGTCACCCAGGCTGGAGTGCAGTGGTGTGATCTCAGCTCACTGCAGCCTCCACCTTCCGGCTTCAAGCAATTCTCCTGCCTCAGCCTCCTGAGTAGCTGGGACTACAGGTGCACGCTTCCACGCCTGGCTAATTTTTTTGTATTTTTAGTAGAGACGGGGTTTCACTGTGTTGCCCAGGATGGTCTCGAGCTCCTGAGCTCAGGCAATGTGCCCGCCTTGGCCTCCCAAAGTGCTAGGATTACAGGCGTGAGCCATCGCGCCCAGCCTATGAGTAGGTTTTAAAAAAGACACCGTCTTTACCTGATAGAGCCTAGAGTTGTGTAAGCTTTTCAGTCTCTCTCTTTGGCCATACTGTTTTTGCTAATCGTTTTATAACCTCTAAATTGTTGGAGCTGTTTGAGGCCAGGACTATAACCCCGTTCGTGCCTTGGCTGAAGGTGGTAGGAAACAGTTTCTCTGTCTTTAGGGAAAGCCTGCTAAGCTTTTGGCCATGCGCAGTTGACTTTTCACCTTCTCAGCTGGTTTACACACAAGATTCTCTGTGAGGCAAAAAGCCAGATACAGCCTGTTTCAATTGCCTCGCACGTGGAGAAGGGAAAAGTGGTCCGTCTTTACACCATGGTATAGAGCTGCAGCAAACAGAAAATCTTCAAGGCAGTGTCAGCAGCTAATAACATCCGCCCACACACACTCGAATTCACTTTATGGGGCTTACTCCCATATGAAGTAACGCCAGAAAACATTGACCTGTATAAACATGATCAAGTTCTATTATCATACCACTGGAATAAACAGCAGCAGTTTAGAAAAAAAAAATTCTTAGTTAACAGAACTATGATCAACATAGTTTTATGTGAGGGGCTCCATTTCTACCAACAAAGAGAGCGATGTTTTAAGAGTGAATTTCTCCCTTAAACCTTGTTACTTTAGTTAGTTTATCAATGTATAGCCCCGGCTGCTGATTTTTGGCTAGCATGGCTTTCCAGGGCAGAGGTTTCAGACTCCCAGGCAGGTGAGAAGGACTTAGGTCTCTCTGAGAAATGATGTGGTAGAGCTTTCTCATTTGAAAGAACAGGAAATCAGGCAACAAAGGTTACTAAGGGTCAGGATGACTCATGCAGCCATATGCATGTGGGCTATACAGGGAGCTGTGAGTATGGAGGTGGGCGGAGTCTGCCAGTAAGAGGCACCAAGGCCTCACCACCTTCCCAGAGGACCATGTGAGAGATTGATTTGTTTCTCTACTTTTTGTTGGTGGGATGTGAAATATTGTTAATCACCAAATGCTGACTATCCACATGGATAGTGGGAAAC
The DNA here is from genome assembly GCF_028878055.3 of Symphalangus syndactylus. NCBI lineage: Eukaryota > Metazoa > Chordata > Mammalia > Primates > Hylobatidae > Symphalangus > Symphalangus syndactylus. Next base: position 40,002,661 of record NC_072425.2, read on the forward strand.
CTTGGGGTGGGCAAAAATTATTTCTTTGGGCTCATTCTCCTATCCAGAGAGCTGGGAAATTAGATGTTTCATAGCCTGGTCATTTCTGATTTCCAAATACTCTATCCACATGATATCAAAAAGAACTATTTCTTTTTTTATTTTTCTTATTTTCTTGTTTCCATTTTCCCTCCCTCCCTCCCTCCCTCCCTCCCTCTCTTCCTTCCTTCCCTCCTTCCTTCCTCCCTCCCTCCCTTCCTTCCCTCCTTCCTTCCTCCCTCCCTCCCTTCCTTCCTTCCCTTTCCTCCGTCCTTTTACGCAGCCAGCCAGCCAGCCAGCCAGCCAATATTTACTGAGTACTTTCCACAGCCACAGGCAAATGGCTGTGGTCCAGGAATAGAGAGGGTCGAAGCCTTTTCCAGGGGGGCAGGGCCAGAGTGATGCAGAGAATTGAGGGAGCTGACAAGACGTGGCAACCAGTAGGAGGTGAAGGGTGAAGGAGAAGGAGGAGCCAGGGATAACTTCTGACCGGAAGACTTTTCCTCCCCATTTTGTATAGATCTACAGTTACTGCTAGAAACTCTGGAGCTTGGGTATCACCAGAAACAAATGAAATGTGAAAGATATTGTTATCTGTCTGTCTGTCTGTCTATTTATCTATCTATCTATCTATCATCTATCTATCTTCAAAATGCTTAGACACACTGCGCGGAGGTTCTGCTGGGCAATATTTTCACTTGATAACTGTCATCAATCAATATGCTATCATCAAGTGATTGTGTACCAGTTTCCATAATCAAAAGTTATAAGAAGCAAAAATGGCTTAACTGTATAAATGAGCCCTAAAAAATCATACAAGACAAGCTAGTGAAACAGAACAGAGAGTCAAGGAGACCAAGTCTAAAGACAGAGTACACTGATGAAATAGAAGACGAATTGGGAATGAGATATGTAAAAATACCCTGGGACTAATTATATAGGAATGCTGGGGATATATCATTCACGAACCTGTCAAAGCATACAAGAAATATTTTTCTAACAAAGAACACCTCAGTGCATGATAGTTAACAATGCATGACTGTCTGATAGGAGGATTTCTCTTGATCCACTGTTGGAGATGGCTGCTGTAGCATAAAAGCTGTTTACAGGAAACAGCAGCAGAGCTGAGAGTTGCGGAGAATATATGCAGGAGGACAATTCAGTATAAATGTCTCTGTGTTGCTGAATCCAATCACAGAACCATATGTTGCTCTCTCAAGTGCTTGATTATTGAACTCATTCAGTGCGTCTAGGAATGTAATTGTTAATTTTGCGTACAATATAATGTGTAAATAATTAAATGCATGAAGACTTTGGTAAATCTATTAAAATATGATAGCTTGTGGAGGTGGAAAGCACCAGGGAAGGACAGAGAAGGGTGAGCATTCAGCTGGGGAGGTCCCATGCTGGTAGTTACCTTCCGTATCCCAGAATGTGACAAAGAGGTCCCGAAGACTGCAACACCAAGGACAGTTGATGTTTTTGTCTTGAATGTTCTACTTCCTACGGTAGGCGCATATCCCAAAGTAATTTTAGAAAGATTTCTAGTAATAAGAATAAAAGCAAAAGTACGTTTGTCTTTAGTGCTAGAAAAGGGGCTGTAGCTAGCAGGAGTCACCTTAGGTCACTTGAATCGCAATTCAGTAGTCTTCCTTCTTCATCACACAACTTAATATTTTACTTCATTTGTTTATTTTTAATTTTATTACAGAAAAATTCACTCTTTTTAGTGTGCATTTCCACGTGCTTGGAAACATACATACAGTCATGGCATCACCACCAAAATTAAAATGCAGAATTGCTCCCCACCCAAAAAAGCACCCTTGTGCTGTCTCTTTGTAGTCAACGCTTCCTCTCACCTTTAAACCCTGGAAACCACTGATCTATCCTCTGACTCTTTAGCTTTGCCTTTTCCAGAATAACATGAAAATGGAATCATGTAGTAACACAGCATCTTTTAAATTAGGGAATTTAAAACAAAAGCAAGTAAACAAGCAAAAACAAAAACTAGAGCCCCATTCCCTGAATATTCTGGTTAAGTAAAATTTACTATGTTAGACACCTCACATCTTCGTAATACTTCTCAAAATATTTTTCCCAATCAAAGAAACTTTTGTTTTTCTTTCTCTTAGTCCTTGCCCTCGATTGCTTAAGAATTTGAGAAGAAGAGAGGGTAACTTTGCATTTGTTTCCTGTGTGATCATGACAGTAATTTGGCTGTACAGAGGAGATTGCTTTGTAATATTTTGTCTGGGAGTGAGACAATGTTGGTGTTTTTCTAGCAATTTTGTAAATATAATCTGAACTAGAGAGGAAAACTCACTCCATGGTGTCCAGTTAGAATTTTTCTGAAAGAGAGAAGATAAAAAGCGTGTGGGATGAAGCATAGTTAGGCACATAAAAATTAGAAAAAACTCTAAGGACCCTCATTCGTGATTGTCAGCTTCCTACATAAAGGAATATAAAATTCTTGAAACATGAAATTGCAAGACATGCAAGGGAAAACCAATGCGTGTGGGTTTGTCTGAATGCACACACAAATTCAACTGCCTGCTTCGTTGAGGCAGGCAGACCAGCTCAAGGTGCAGCAGGAGTTAGTTGTTTTACTTTCCATCACTCTTTCTGCTCTTATCTTCATGATCCAGAGCACATTAAATATAAAAATGAAGGTCAGGTGTGATGGCTCATGCCTGTAATCCTAGCACTTTGGGAGGCCAAGGCGGGCAGATCACCTGAAGTTAGGAATTTGAGACCAGCCTGGTCAACATGGTGAAACCTTGTCTCTACTAAAAATACAAAAATTAGCCAGGCATGGTGATACATGCCTGTAGTCCCAGCTACTCGGGAAGCTGAGGCAGGAGAATCGCTTGAACCCAGGAGGCAGAGGTTACAGTGAGCCGAGATTGCGCTACTATGCTCCAGCCTGCGCAACAAGAGCAAAACTTCATCTCAAAAAAGAAAGAAAATGAGTGTTACAAGAGCAAAATTTTACCTTCACTTTCCCTTCACAATTATTACTTTTAATTAAAAAAAAAAAGGGGGTGGTGGTGGTTGGGAATGTGGGCTTATTTGGTTTCATTCCATAAACTATGGAACTGACATTACATATTGGGGGTCAGGGTGGGGTATAATATAATAATATAATATAGGCTGCTGCTGGCCTTTCTCATCTTACTAGGTCGTATTTATTGTGCATCCACACTGGAATAGGACAGCTGCTGTTTGGCTGCTGCTATCTTGGTGCAATTTCTTCCTAGTATGTCGCCTTGCTTTTCCTACCAATTACTAAATCATTTGCATCAACCCCTTGTGTATGTCTGAGGTTTGGGCTCTGCCTTTGTGCTTATCACCAGTATTAAACACAGGAGCAGCGAAGGGCACCAAGGGAAACACCACATAAACACAGTGATGGATATAGTGGCATAGCAACCCAGGGGGTGCAACATATGGGTTAGAGCCTCATGTTTTCTCAGCTTTCAAGTTTTGATAGAATCAGGGCCCTCTCAAGCTATAAACATAGATTTTTATCTGCAAATGCATTATATTCAAAGTCTTGACCAAATCTGTTATGTTTCATTAATAAAAATAAAACTAAATTTAGTTCTGCATGAAATAAATCTTTTAAGATAGGAAAAAAAACATAAAATTGGTGAATTTGATGTTCAATTGCTGGCATCAGATGGTGAACAGATGGTTTGTAAACACATAGCACAGGAAACAGCATGGGTTTACTAAGAGCAAGCCATGCCAAACTAACCTTCTTTCCATTTATGATACAGTTGACACTGAGAGAAGAGAAATTTTTTAAAATAGTGTATCTTGATTTCAGTCTAGGATAAAATGTTTCCTTGAGACAAGATGGAGTGAACTCAAACTGAATAGTAAGATGACAGATCCAGGCCAGGCATGGTGGTTCACGCCTGTAATCCCAGCACTTTAGGAGGCCAAGGCGGGCTGCTCACCTGAGGTCAGGTGTTTGAGACCAGCCTGACCAACATGGAGAAACCCCATCTCTACAAAAAATACCAAAGTAGCTGGGTGTGGTGGCACATGCCTGTAATCTCAGCTACTCGGGAGGCTGAGGCAGGAGAATTGCTTGAACCCAGGAGGCGGAGGTTGCCGTGAGCCGAGATCGTGCCACTGCACTCCAGCCTGGGCAACAAGAGTGAAACTCAGTCTCAAAAAAAAAGATGACAGATCCATTGCTAATTAAACATAATTAATGGGCCAAAGGCAACTTCAAAGGAGGTCTATAATGGCATGCCACAGGGCTCTAAAATTTTGCAGTTTTATCAATAACTCAAATGAAATGTATACATGCCCTTACACAACATTTTGAGAGACAACAAATACAATGAATATCAAGATATGTATATAAAATATATATATATAAAATATGTATATATTTTTTGAGATGGAGTTTCACTCTTGTTGTCGAGGCTGGAGTACAATGGCACGATCTTGGCTCACTGCAACCTCTGCCTCCCAGGTTCAAGCAATTGTCCTGCCTCAGCCTCCCAAGTAGCTGGGATTACAGGCATGTGCCACCACACCTGGCTAATTTTGTATATTTAAAGTAGAGATGGGGTTTCACCATGTTGGTCAGGCTGGTCTCAAACTCCTGACCTCAGGTGATCCACCTGCCTTGGCCTCTCAAAGTGCTGGGATTACAGGTGTGAGCCACCCCACCCGGCCATATATATATTTTTTTGAGATGGAGTCTCACTCTGTGAGCTAGGCTGGAATGCAGTGGCTTGATCTTGGCTCATGGCAACCTCTGCCTCCCATGTTCAGATGATTCTCCTGCCTCAGCCTCTCAAGA